>NW_013666848.1:147789-160858 GCF_000517525.1 Limulus polyphemus | reverse complement strand
TGAAATTATATTCATTTATCCTAAGTAGCTTTAAACTCATAACAGCATACATATATTTATAATTAAAGTTTATTGTTTTATTGCCTTTGAACCATGTCTAACTACTATTCACACCATCATAAGTTATAAATCATTTGGGGAATGTGTAGCTCACATTATGTTATCAAATTACATTACCCACGAGTTACTCCAAGCTGCTCGTGTGCATGCCTCGTGAAATTTTGTTTATTATATTATTATTATTATTTATTTTACCTAATCTAACCTATTTTTACATTTTACATGAAAAACAAGAAATAAGTTACTTACCCATCGTCTTTTTTTTGCAGTCAACTGTTGATGATACTTAACCATCCATTTTATACTAATGATAGTAATGCACAAAATATTTTTTTATTAATTAAATAATGCATCAAAGAACATAGAATAATAACATGTGAAAAGCAGACAATTTCCTCTATTAAAATTTTTCTGGCTTTTTAACTATGCAACAAAAATTGTTACAAATTCATCCAAGCTAACTGTTATCTTTCCTGTGGGAACAAAGTTTATACTAAAAGAGAAATTGACAATTCTCTCTTCAGAACACAACGGAATATGATACGTCACTTGATAGATGAAAACCTTGGCTTTCTATTGATTATAGACAATATAGAATTAAACATAAGAGAGAACTATTAACAAATCCTGAAAGAGGGAATGTGACAAGAGGGGTCTGATTTTCTATTTGATGGCTCTGCAACCAAACAAAATTGAAAGCTATAAAAAAATTATGGTTTTTCTGAGCAATGACAATTTTATAGTGAGTTATTTACGTTAAATTTTTTACTTATTGGAGGGGGTAGTGAATAAAATATCTTTAAAGGTAATCCACACTTCTTTTTCAACTTTCTTCATTGTCCTTTCGAACTGTTCATCTGAAGTCAATTTCCTAATCTGAGGCCCAACAAAAATCCCTTCTTTAAGTTTCACTTCTGAAAGAGCTGGGAATTGCCCACATAAATACTTGAAACAGTCACCATCTTTGTCTAAGGCCTTCACAAACTGATTCATCAAATCCAGTTTTCTGAGAAGTGGAGGTAATAGGACTTTCTTTGTGTCAACCAAACTTTTATGTTCAATGCTTTTCGATCCTGGTATCAGAGTGACTCTGTGTGGTGGCCATTGCTTCTTTATCTAGTGCTGAGTTTGTGCTCTGCTGTCCTATTCACACAAAAAACATAGAATCTTTGTTTAACTAGATTGTTGATCCAACAACATACAAAAGACTTTTACGTCTCCACAAACTAGCCAACCATGTTCTTTCCATTTGACCTTATCAAGAAGAAGTTTGAGATTTTTGTATGTTTCCTTCCAGTGAACCAAATGAGCAATAGTTATAGATGCATATATGTTACTACTGTGAAGGAGAACACCTTTTAGACTTCTTTTGGAGAAATCAATGAACAATTAACACTCACTTGGTTAATATACTGCAGCTCCTCACATTGGTATTAATTCACCAAATTGTTTAAATAAACCAGTGAACCTTCTTATGAAAATTATGGTATAAACTCTTTATCATGATTTCTGTACCAGTAAAATGAGGTCCCTGGAGAAAGTAAATTCTTAGCCTGAAGTTTGGACCCCAAAATCTCTGAAGAATCCTTTGGAAGGCTCAAATCTCTCATCGATTCATTAAGTTCACCTTGTGTGAAAAGTTGTGGTTAACAAGATATTTCAGGTTGAAAACAATCCCTATCATCATTTCTATTGACATGAGTTTCAGAATCAGATGACACTGTATCAAGAGTTTCCAGTGGAGTAGGTACAGGTACATCAGGTCCATGACCAACAGGTCTTAAAGCAGACTGTAGGTTCGGATAAGAAATTTCCTTTTTATTTCAAGTATTGTAGCCTTGCATGTTACATGAGCAAAAATAGCAGTCATTCCATGGTTTTTGGGCTCACATCAAACCATTGGAATTCCAAAAGGCAAAGACTTTTTCTTATCTTTAGTCCATTGGCTCAGCTTTTCGACACAAATGGTGCAAACTTTGTGTGGAGCCCATGATTTGTTCCCAAGCTTTATTCCAAAATACTCATAACACATTTTTTTGACGAATTCTGTAATGTTTTGCTTTTGTTTCTTTACAAATCTACCACAAATATAACAGAATATGTTTGGGTCATTTACACAACCTATTGTTGACATAGCAACAAATGAATAATATTGGAAAGAAAAAATAATGTCAAAGTGCATGCACAAACAAATAATATCCAGAAATGACACATCATGCAGCATGTTAACTCTTTATATACTAGCGGTGTATTTCTCGTGGGTTCTAGAATGATCGATAAGACTCTCATGTTATAATTGGTCAACAGTTAAAGCATAACAAAATGTGACCCAATTTCAATGAAAATGATTCACTTATGTAAAAGTACATATGACATTTTGTGAAATATCTGTACGTGATGGAGAAAAAAGGATATCATTTTCAGATTCAATGTACAAGAATTATGGTAAAATATGTAAAAATTTCATAACAGTAAAAACCATTGCAGGCCTGTGTAATAAAAACAACAACAAATCTCTCCATTAAGTTTTCCAACTTAGTGATATTACTCTCATTTTCATAATAAGAGCAAATTTGAATCCAAAATATGAAATGATAAAGAAAGAAACTCAAAACATTTTTACATTTAACCAATTATTATGCAATCATAGCTAAAAATCTGAAAATAAAGGTAAAGGAAGTTCCACTACCTCATCACTGTCAACTACTGGAAAACCATTGTGAGGCTCTGATGTTAACGTTTCCACTATTCGACCAACTTTCTCCACTGTACAGAAAGTTGTTACTGGATGACTCATCACTTCACTGAAAAATACATCTATAATTAGGACAGAATCACAAAAACAGTAACTAATATGACTTGCAAACAATTTAACTACTGAAAACTAACAGTGGGAAACACCAAACCTAGAGAAGCAATAAAACGTTTCAAGCAAAAATAAGTAACAAGATGTCATGGAATATCACTGCTATCTATTTTTTAATCATGACATTCTTAAAACCCTACAATGGTTTTTCTAGCCACAAATAAGTTTGTACAGTTGTCTTATTAACAAAAATTCAAGCAGTCTACTGCAATACTTTAATCTGCAATGAAGAATTTTGGGGCCCTGTGTATGAAGAAGTTTTCCACCCCCCCTAAAATCTAGTCAAAGCATGTGATAAACAGCCTATAAGCATCACAACATTTGAGCTAGTTCTAATTGTCATATTTGCCTAATTCTCCAATTTCATTCGGGTATTTTTTTCCCCTCCAGTGGTTGGCACCCCCCTCTGAGTTGGGGCCTTATGGGAGTGTACATATACATATTGGTTAATCTGCATATACTGTTTAGTAACCTTGTCCTCAATCACTATTTGTAACTTTGCATGCACAAAATGGTGAAAAGTGTGTTATATTGTATAAATATCTTTGCAAAACATTTCCTCATCAAAACAGATATATATAAAGATAATTTTACATAATTATTACTTTAAAATTCTTCTTGTCTCTCTCAACCGAATGTCCAGTTACTAGAAGTGTGGATATGGTTTCTTATTTATTATTGAAAATATGTTTCATAATTTTAGCAAACACAAAGGTTTTTATTGAAGTTTGTGCAAAGCTTTTTCAAGGGCTATCTGCTTTAGCTGATCAACTTTAAAAGTGATAGATTAGAGGGAAGACAGCTAGTCACCATCATCTACTGCTAACTCTTGGACTACAATATAACTAATGAAAAGTGGGAGTGACTGTCACATTATAATGTCCCCACAGCTGAAAGGGCAAACATGTTTGGTTATTGGATTCAAACTCACAACCTGTAGGTTGCAAGTCAAGTGCCCTAACAACTAGGTCATACCAGGCCTAAACATAAAGAATATCTACTATTATCTCAATCAAAACCTAAATTGGATCAATTGCAGACTTGTCAGTTATCGAACCTCATTTATGCTGAGATATCAGGATTCTTTAAAATACGACAAAAATTCAATGAGGTCCACATTTTGTGTTAATTCAACCAGAATTTTGCATTATTACACTTTATATCTCAAATGCATATAAAATAGGATTTCTGGCCTACACCTAGTATGTATATCTAAGGTGATTACATACAAACATACACAACAGTGATCTTGCAGAAAAATAAAATTATCTACATAAAGTACTTGCACATTCTAAACATTTGAAAAAACAGGGCAGGAATGGAAAGGCACGAGTTAACTACATCGCATAACTAAATCAAAGGGCAATTGACACAACTAACCAATTCAAAAGAGTCAAAGGTCAAGCTCTACCAAGGTTAGACTGATGAGAAATGGAAAATTGTTATGACCACAGTAATAAGCCTTGGCAAAAATTTATAATAAAATTTACACTATAAACAAAATAAAAAAACAGATCCACCTAACTATAGAAATATTTTAAGAACCAGTACAAAGCAATGATGAAATTCTGAAACCATTTTTAATTTTTCTGAAATTGTTTTAAGGTTCTTTGCCCTCACCTTTCTGTGGCCTAGCAAATGAAAGTTAAGAAACTTTTTTGTTTACAAGTTTCAATTCATTTAAATGGGCATAAGTTTGGATGTATTTAAATGAACCAATCAAAAACTTATGAATTCTTCATAAAGTACATGGAAGATACAAAAATGCACTTGTCCGAAAGAGAATTTCTTTATTCACAAAGTAAAATTTAAGGCTTAACAGAGAGGAAATTATCCAAATAATCTACAAAAGTATATGTACTGAAAAACTTTATATAAAGGCATACCAGTATTAATGTTTCTACAATTTTTCAAATTCTAAATTCCATGCTAACTTGTACACTTTTTAATAAAACTTTCACACCAATAATTTAATATATAAGAAAAATAAAAGTATATGCTTAATAACTTCATTACATATACAGGTTTAATGCAATATAAAATATCTGTGTTAACCTTATTAATTTGGACAAAGGGCTGATGAAAACTCTGAGATGCATTCTGGAAAACAAATTTTATGCTAACAGAGATGTAAATAAAATGGGATATACACGCAGACCTCACACTTATGCCAAATGTACCACAAGTTCTTTGGCTTGGTGGACTTCATAATGCTGAATTTTGGTAGTGCCCCAAATGTCTCAAGGCAAGAGAATCAGAACATATTGAAGCTGTACATAGAGTCACTATTGTTGAAGCAAGTAAACTTCTCTCTCTCTCTCCTCCAAAACAGCCCACTGACTGTTTATTGAAGTCTGGTTGATCAATGTACCAAGACTAATTCTGTGTCACCTACAAGGAGGATCTTTGTTATGGAAGTTATAAATGGCAGTACACAGGCTGATAAGTTATTGTAAAGGAATTATTGTAGCTTCACGAGCTGTTCATAAACATTTTCAGTTTACAGAGATGGCTTCTAAATATGTTCATTATCTTCTCCTCATTTCATGATGATGTGGCAATTCAAGGATAAGCCTAACTCATAGTCACTTGATCTTCACAAAAACTAGAGGTTCATGAATCTTGGGACAGGGGCAGCAATTTGTTAAAGGTGAAATGAAAGAAACAAAACATGATGAAGTAAGGAAATCGAAATAAAATAAAATACACTGTGACTAGAATCAAAGTAGATTCATATTAAATCAATCTGAGAGTGAAATGAAGCTGAAATGTGTACAATCAGCAGGTAGAAATGAGTGTAAAAAAAAAGAACCAGACTGTTAGTAAACATATGTACTCTCAAACATGAAACAAACAATCTTCTTTAAAAGTTAGAATGAACCTGATGCAAAAGCACTGAAATTGCATTCACAATACAAAATATAATACACTGTGACTAGAATCAAAGTAGATTCACATTAAATCAATTTGAGAGTGAAATGAAGCTGAAATGTGCACAATCAGCAGGTAGAAATGAGTGTAAAAAAAAGAACCAGACTGTTAGTAAACATATTGTTACGTCTCAGTTTGTTAATTGATTTTCCGTAACTTCGTTCTGACGAAACTTAAGCGACACAAGTTCTTTCTTAATAAACTTGGTTTATTCTTTCCGAATATAACTTTACCGATACACTTAACTTCAACAATTGCGCTAAAACAAACGCTAATCAACGAACGTCAACAATACTTCTGACTGCAGTTCAATTACTCACTATCTATACACACACATTACATTCCCCTCTTATATATATCCGCCTACCCTATATCTAGTAAGAACTAGAACATTCGCCAAAGTACAGGTTAATTCAAGAAAGGAGAGAGCGTGAGAATCACATGATCTCGATGACGCAACAATATGTACTCTCAAACATGAAACAAACAATCTTCTTTAAAAGTTAGAATGAACCTGATGCAAAAGCACTGAAATTGCATTCACAATACATACTCTCTCTGCAGCTGACTAATTAGAAAATGGTCAATGGAATGCAGAAATGTCTGTGCTCCATATGATAGTCACAAGGTATCCTCCTTAAATAAGGTCAGGTAAAACACAATATAACTGTCCTATTAAACAGTAGGTAAGTTCCTTACCTGTTAAAGCTACAAAAGTAACACCTCCATCTGACTCTAGTACATCACCATCAACCAGTTTTAGGATGTTCCAAAATAAGAATTTAGAAAATTTCAAATATTTTGTAGACATGAAATATATGCTACAGAAACACAGAAGTCTGTGCTGTCTGGTCAAACAAGATATCCCTTTTCTCCCATCCTTATCCATGAGGTATCCCCGTTAGCTCTGTGGCCCCCAAACCCATTTTTAAATTACTTTCTGCATTTGGCACTGCATTACATTCAAAATTTAAATAAACTACTTTACTATCAATATATGGAAATGAAATTAATATTATATTGTATGTTATAATTTGAATCTTTATGTTATCCAAGTTTTAATTATTTTGTTTCAAAAAAAGATTCCAAAAAAATATTTAAAAATGAAGTTTTCACGTCACGTGATCCACTTACTTTGAAAATCCTCGAAATTAGCACAGTTTCTCTCTCTTAGACACACAAGCTGGCATGTACAGGTGGTTCTACACACTAAGTATGTATGTTTGACCTAATTGTCAGGTGAGATTTAAAATCAGCAAGCTGGATTGTCTGGGAAACAGATATAAATTATCCAACCCTTGATGGTTGCCACACACTCCTTCTATACTTTGCCTTGAGATTTACAATGTATGTTTAATTAGTTGACACAAGTGTATATAGTCATTAGAAAGAGCTCAGTTTACACTTTACTATACTGTTAATTTGAAATTGGTGTGCAGTTCTCTTACAGTGTACATGTAGATGCCATTCATATTGTTGTCTTGATTGACTATAGCATGTACAGTGGTTTCTTACCTAAATATGCCATAGTCAGACAGGCAGTTAAACTGTATTTAGGTCTTACTTTTATATTTTAGTTAATTATGTATTAAGTTTGTCTTAAAAATCATATTTGAATGGTTCAATGATTTTTATAAACTTAACTTGTTGTCTGGATTTTGAAAGGTTATAAACAAAATAGTGTGTTTAAGCACTATCGGCACCAATTAGTGTATGAGCATAAATGATAATAGATAAAGTGTTTGAAAGAAAATTTAAAAATAAACTATATGTGAAAAGACTTAAAATTATGCATATAAGAAAAATATGACTATTCTAGTGGATTTCTATGAAGACATGAAATGTATGTACATATTTCCATTTTTAAAATTTCATTGCACTGAATATTGATGATAGTAGATATAGTCAGTAATATAGTAGAGAAAATGGAAAATAATACAAATGCTTACCTTAAAAATATTTTGATATACATTTATGAGGTCCTAGAAACTATACAAATAAAATGTGAAAAGTGGAAGATAAAAAAAATAATTTTTTACTTCATATAAAAATCACCCTGCAGGTGAATTATTCAAAAGTGTGCAAATACTACATTAATTTTTTATATGAGATATAGTAGAAAAATAAAAATTAAATGCTTTATTTTTCTGAAACTACATATTTTTAGGAATGTTCTTGTCAAATTTTAAACAATTTCATTCACAAGTTTTATTTATAGAACAAAATACGGTGAGAGCGACGTTACATACTAGGAATTGTAGCACGTGGTTGCCATAGGGTTAGAAGCTGTTAGAATTTCTGTTTAATAAAGTAGTAGTAGTTTTTCTATAATCCATGCCCCAATTTTAGTTAGGTTAACCTTGTTTCACCCGCTTCCCCCAGAACTCAAACTTATTTAGATCTGCATTCTGTCAAACTTTTGTCCTCAATCTTAATGTAGTTTCCAAACATGTAGAAACTTTTGATAGTGATCATTTTCCATGTAGTATCTCTAACTCTGTCACACTACTGTCAGTTTTCCTAGAACTGCAGATGTCTTTCTGATTAATGCTCTTCTAGAGATTAGTTTTACTGTTTCATTTGCAGGAATCAAGGTCAAGACTGTTCACCTTATTTTCAAGCCAACTTGTTCCTTTCCCACACCTTATTTGAAGGTTACCTAGTGGAACACTCAATGCAACCAATTTGTTACTGTGCACCATTAAGCTTAATGCCTTCTCAGTAGATATTTCTCTCAGATAACTGTGAATCTTTATCAGCTCAACTTTACTAAGCTTAAGCATTACATTAGAAATTGCAAGTGTTTAAGCTGCTGGAACTCTCACTAAATGTTCTCCTATCTCGTGTGTTTGGATTTTCTTCCACCATTTTCATTCTGTTTGAGTTACTTCTTCAAATGATTTCTGCTTTTGAACATTGATTTTTATACATCTTTTTTTGAGAAATGTTATATGTAAGCCACATCGCTTTCCAATATAGTGGGAAAACAACCTATCACATCCATCACTGATCATATTACTTTAACACTCAAAGACGTTGCTGAAGATCCAGTAGACTAGATTAATTCTTGTTTCACCTTTGTGAAACTTAATACTGCTTTGACATAGTGTGACAATGCTCCTGGAGAGGTCTCTGTAATCTAATGAATGTTCTTCTCAATATATAAATTTTAACTTCTTTTTGGGCTTATGCAATGGAACTTGTCCTCTTGATAAAAAAACAACTGATTTCATATAGTACTGATCTTCCAAGTCTCTACTCTCTCTCCCTAATATCTTGTACTGCTAAAACTTTGAACACATAGGAAATGAAAAACTCACTTAATTTTTGGATTACTACAACTCTTTCTCTCCAAATCAATACAGATATTATCATGGCAGAAGTATTGTCCTAATTTAAGAATCCATCTTCATTGTTCTGGCCAACAATAGTTTTTACCATAGCTACATTCATGGATAATAAGACTTCTTTTAATACCACATGGATTGATGATATGCTCAGGAAATTTTATTGCCTTGGCTAGCAGAAATGTATTTATGCTGGTTGAGCAACTTTCTGTGTTCAAGTGAATGATGCTTGGTTATCCACTTCTTCTGAACTTACTGGGGCTTCTCATGGTTCAAAACTTAAGACTTACTTTATTCAATGTCATATTATCTGATATATAAATCTATTTCAGCTAGGGTGGTTTTTCCTTGTATTTTTATTACAAACTTTTTATCTGAAAGTAACACAATTTTGGAATAGTTTATTTTTCTCTTTAGAATACCTTAAGTAAACTTTATAAATGTGCCCATGATTGAGGTTTCCACTACTGAAAAATATTTTTCACCAACAATAAATCATTGTTTTTAACTTGAAGGATCTTTGAAAATGCTATTTGATGGTCACTTTGACAGTCACCTGACCTGACACATTATTTATTATTAAATGAAAACATTTTGTTTTCACCAATCATAAACTATTGTCCTTTGCTGAAAAGATCTCTCAGGGTCATTTTGGACAGTTACCTGACGTGGCATACTCACAAATTTAATTTACTGAAATTAAGTCCTTCAATTAGACTTGCCTTGTGCTGTTTTTGGTTCTTCTTAAGTAGCTCATTGTTCCATTTTTCCTCTCATTTACTAATCTTAGGTGTTCAAATTTAGACTACAGCTGCATTCTCTGTTGCATATTCCTCGCTTCTCCTTTAAGAAGAGTTAACTTTTTCCAGGTAGCTGCCAACTGAATATCTTAGTGCTCTTAAATGTATTCCAACCACTGCTTTGGAAAATGTGGTTGGTGAACATCCTCTCAATTGTGATTATTTGTTGGGCATTTTTGGCTACAAATTATTAAATCAAGATGGTAACTCCATTTAACACTTTATCCAGGACAAGCTTTACCTCAGTTTCTATCATTGGGGGTCAAGTATCAAATCAAAGATTATGGGTTCCTTCCCTCTTGGTTATTCTATGATATTTCTATGATTAAACTCTAGATAAAATTTCTACATGACAGCTTTCTCTATTTTGCTCCCTCAAATACCTTTTTACCCTTATGCGGCCATTATTTATCTTGCTCTGGTGAACAAAGCAAGGCAGAGTTGAGTATAAAAAATTTGGTTACAGGCACTCTTCACATATGTTCTATACATATTAAGTCATACTTGTATGGCTACTATCCAATATCAAGGAAAACTTTCTGTCTGTGGACACATCTCCTAAACAAGTTGACCGATCCAGGCCAAATTTGGCATGGTAGCTTAGTAGTCCAAAAGTACACACAATTCATATTAAACTTTCTCATATATTGAAAAATTAAAATATTTTATAGAATAAACCCTATGCAGTACTTATTGTAAATAGTTGAGTTTGAATAAAACTCACACCACAACAATATTTTACTGTCAAAGACTGTATATAAAATTTTCAGCATTTTGGCATGTTTCCCATAATAACTGCTGCTGTTTAAGTTTCCTGCTTTTTTCTGGTTCAATCCATTTAACTTCAAGTTTATACTAGGGTTAGAATAACTACTTAAGCCCAAATTAGAGAAGTATTTCATAATTAAAATATTTTGTAGGATATTTCTTGCTTCTTCATATAGAATATAGTTTTCTGTAGAAGCAAACTTCAGGTTTATTATTAAATTCAATGCAATAAATGTACAAAATTCAGGCAGTATAATTCTTAACCACATCTATACTATGAAATGGGCTTCTTTGAACAAGAAGTCATGCAACTGTTTTGCCATTTCTGCCAAATTTCTCAACTCAAGCTCTACACCTTCTCACTCTGATTCACTTCCTGTCTTGCAACAATTTTCTTGGAGGATGAATGTTAATGAAAATCCTTACAGATTTTGCTCATTTTTAGCCAATTTGTGTATTTTCAACAGAAAAAAAATGGAGGAGTGCAATCTCCTTAATAAACCTGCAAAACTTTTGAGGTCAGATATTTAAAGTGCACTACAAGAGCTACAAAAAGAAGGCTCATTATGGACAGAGTTCACTTTTACTTGTAGACTTTCACCAAGGGTAGAGCTGGGTATGCAATTTGCCTCTCAAAACATTAGTGAAATTGCACATCTATTTAACTTACATATGGTTCATTTGATCACTTTGCCGGAAATATCACTTAGGCTTTCCAGTCCTTTCTCTTAAAAATGCTTTTGTGACCATACTGCAATACCTTCAGTTGATTTACTTGTCTTTCCCCTTGTTCTGCACTGAATTAACTTAGAACTCAACATGAATTCTTCAGTTTTTATTCTTTCTAATTCCCTTAGCAATATTCAAGGTTTATCATCACCCTATTCCTGTACTCATCCTGCTTTAGATCGAGAATGCCACTTTTTTGTTTTTTTCAACTGGGTTACTTTGGTTGCACAATTGGTTTTCTTTGGGTTCTGGAAAGAAATGTGTTGACAATCTTGCTGAAGATGCTAATAAAAACACTTCTGTTAATATTACACCTCCTTTTAGTCCTAAGAAAATATACTGTAAACTATTCTTCCACATAACTTGATCTTGGATATTTTTGGTGGCTTTTTTCCCTTGCTGGTTGATTCACATTTAGTATTTTACACATTGACAACAATTATGTCCACTTTAGGGCTTGTGACCCGAGTCTGACTTTGTTTAAGATAGTTATTTGTTACCTCTCTTTCCTGTAGAAATTGTAGTACAACTTCACAGACTATAAGCTATTGCCATTTTGGTTATCACAGTCACTCTACTTCAAAAACCAGAGTCAAACATATTATTTCAGGTAGAAAACTTTACCAAATGCTCAAGATCTATTTCTTCTTTTACATTTCAAATGACATCTGCTGTTTCAGTTTTCTATTATGCTTGATTTCCTCTAACCTCCAATATATAAGATACATATTTTTCACAAAATTATTTTGATACATTTAAGCTTTGGTTCTTATAGCATTCAGTAACTAAGAATTGGAAATTCTGTTTGAGGTGACAAAGGAGGATCAGCACAAACAGAAGATATAATTCCCTACCATATAATCAAACAAAAGGTGGGAAGAATTAAGTTTAAAATACATGTGTATTGCTGAAAGTCAATGAAAATCATATCAAGCTCATATCTGTGCTCTAGAAGTGACAAAATACTGAACTTCATGTTTATTTACAACAATAGTTGGTAATGTAGAAGAGCAAAGCCTAACACAAGTTAAATCTTTCAAGGAGAAGTAATTGCATATGTAAATGATGGATAAAAAGAAAATAACAGTTTAAATGTTTACACCAGAAAAATAAAAAGGATACTTCTGCAATAAATTTCAATAAGATGTACACATTATTATCATTAAATACTGTGCACACATATTCAGATGAATAATTATTTCATTACAACATAATTACACCAGAGTTCCCTGAAACCTGTATTTGAACTCTCTCAACACAGGCTTAGTCAATATGACCAACCATAGATTTGATACTACTAACCTTCAATATAGTATGTACACAGTGTGGTCACAAATAAATAGACACCACCTTTTCAGAAAAAATGAAATTTTTCAGTCACATTCACATGAAATGATATATTTATAATTTAATTAATATCAAGTAGATCTTCCTTTCACTTCGTGGAGTTCGTCGATCCTTTGGGGCATCGTGAGAATCATCTCGTCAATTTTAGATTGTGGGATTTTCGTCCACTCTTACTTCAAAACTTGAAGTAGATCGCTCTTCGAAGTTGGTTTTATTGGTTG
>NW_013666848.1:139592-146826 GCF_000517525.1 Limulus polyphemus | reverse complement strand
ATAAATCAGTTAAATGACGAAAAATTAGGTGTCTATTTACTTGTGACTACTCCGTGTATATCTTCACAAAATTTGGCAGTCTTTCAGTAACCATTATAAGTCTTTCACATACAAAAAGTCATATTTTTAGTGAAGTATTTTAAACAAACTAAAAAAAGATTTGTCCGTGAATATATATCAAATATTTATTTTGAGTAGTCCGTGTGCAAGTGATTTTCATCTTAAGACTAAAAATATTTTCCGTCATCTCCAATTTCATTTGTGTAATCTCTAAAACCTCCTAAATACAGTTTTCAGTAAAACTTTATATTTTATCTGTTATTTTCTCTTTCCTAACTCTATACGGGGTAGGTCAAATTGACCAATGTTGTAACCACCAAAAAACAACCTAAATTACCCTTCTTTCTTTCTAGAATGACTTCAAATTATAACATGAAACTACATTTGTTTATCCTGCGTAGCTTTAAACTCGTAACAGTATACATCTATTTATAATTAAATATTATTGTTTTACTGCCCTTTGAACCATGTCTAACTACTAATTGCACCATTACAAGTAGTAGATCATTTGTGGAACATGGAGCTCACACTACGCTATCGAATTACATTACCCACGAGCTGCTCACATGCATGCCTTGTTAAACATTTTTATTATATTATTTATTATTATTATTATTTATTTTACCTAATCTAACCTTAACTAACCTAAAGAGATCCCTATATTTACATTTTACTTTTATATTTACTTTTATGATAATAAATAAAGAATAAACATGAAAAACAAGAAATACAGTACTTACCTGAGTATTTTTTTTTTGCTGTTGACTTAACCCGACTTTTTATAGTAATGGTAGTAGTGCATTAAATGATATATATTTAAATAAAAAATGCATCAAAAAACATAAAAAATAGCATGCAAAAAGCAGACAATTTCCTCTAACAATCACAATTTTTCAAGCTTTCTAACAAGAACTGTTGCAAATTCATCCAAGCTAGCCATTATCTTTCCCATGGAAAAGAAGCTTGTACTAATTGAGAATTTGACAATTATCTGTTTAGAACACAACATAATATAATACATTATTTGATAGATAAAAACCTGGCTTTCTATTGGTTATAGCTAATACAGAATTAAACGTAAGAGAGAACTATTAACAAATCCTCAAAGAGATGATGTGGCAGGTGGGTGTGGCAAGGGGGAGTTTAATTTTCTATTTGATAGCTCTGTAACCAAACAAAATTGAAGGCTATATAAATTATGCTTTGTCTGAGCAATGACAATTTTATAGTGAGTAATTTACATTTAATCTCGTAGTTATTGGAGGGATGGTGGTTAAAATAGAGAAGAGGAGATACCTAGAGAAAATGTGCCACGTGTGTCACACTAGGGGAAATTCAGGATTTTTTAAAATATTGCCTTATAAAATGAAAAACTTAAAACTTATGTACTAATAAAATATGGATTATAAGTTAAGATTTTATGCTATACTAATTGGTAACAAATAAAAAGTAGTTTAATAAAATTTTGAATGTAAGGCACTAAAACCTTGTGTCATGAGCAGTAAAGGATACTTGTGGTGATAGGGTTAGTGAGGGAGCCTGTATCTATAATTAGAACAACAACAAATAAAGGCAATTAGTGAATTTCTTGCTATTTCCATGTCAATAGTTAAAACTGGTGAAATTCCATGCTGAAAAATGCTGGGAAAACATATTTGTCAAATTCCATGGTTTTTCAATGCTTGGAAAACATGTACGTCAAAGTTCATGCATTTCAATGTTGGGAAAACATGTATTTGAAATTCTATTTATTTCAAGTAATTTTATGCCCTGTTAAAGTCCTGTTTTATGTCTAAACTGTAAAGTGAGAAGACAATTTGCTTTTAAGTTTATCAAAGGATATGCAAAGAAGTAACTGAGACATCATGAGGTAGAGATTGATGTCTAGCTCATGAACATTTTTAATTTTACCAATACTTTATATTTCCTTTTTCAATGTTTCAACTATTTTGTGACCATGCAAACAATTTATTAACTGTATGTTGATTAATCATATTTCACTTGACACACATTCATTATAATTTGAATTTTACTTCTCCTAAAAATGAGTTTCTGAGGCAATTTACCGATATTTATATAATTTTTGACTGTGTATGTTTCCTCAAATGTGCTTTTTAAATTTATAAAGGTTGCAATTAGTACAAAGAAAGTACCAAGATTTTACAAAAATAACTGTACATCTGCAATTACAGTGTTCACATAATGGTAGATGGATCAAACTAATCTTTATTATATCAGACAATATTCTTAAATTTCAAGTTTTTTAGCCATTAAGATTAATGCAGCAAACCTGAGGTTTTCATCCTACACTAGAAGTAAATGTTGAACAAAAGTGTTACTAATTCAGGGTATAGTATAAACAGTTTATACTATACATTATAAATTATGAAGAAATATGTACTAATTCAGGGTTATCAGGTTACAAAAAAGTTCATTCTATACATTATAAACCATGAACAAATTTGTATTAATTCCGAGTTACCTGGTTATCAAAAAGTTTATACTATATGTTATAAACTGTGAACAAACTTGTACTATTTCAGGGTTATCAAGAGTCAGGTTTTTATTGTATATGTGGATGTATGTTGGGCAGGATTCTTTACAGTAGGTGTCTGTGATTTGCTGGTGATAAATTTCAACAATATATAAATGGCACACAGTCCACTTGTTTTAAACTAAAATATTAAAACAAGTCAAACATATATACAAACGTTTGTTACACAGTTGAATTGAGAGCTTTAAATAATTCTCTTTTACTTCAAAAGTCCACACAGGCTGGTTCAGTTACTTTAGAACCCAATTAACAAGACAAATTATTCTTCTCGACTCTGTTATTTCAATACGATCTGTGATTATTACACTTTAAAAGTCACCACTATGATCACCCAGTCTATATCTATCTCTATTTCTCACTCACCCTTTTCCTTAACTTATTATCACATTTTGTACATGTATTTATAAATAGCCCAACTGAGGCCTAAAACTTTCTACACACTAATAGATATACATGATGCAACAATACTTGATGGTAGACTAAACAGTGTGAAGAATTACATGTCAAAGATGAGTTCCTTTCTAAAACTAGAGTGAAAGAAAGGGTAAACTTATGAATGGGTCTCCAATTAAGGGTGAGTGTGACCTAGTGGGAGTAGCATTCTGTGAGATACTGCACCCACTTCAAGCAGGGAATACCTTTACTCAATACAAGTAGTTATTTAGAAAGGTTCTGTCAAAAAACTTCCTATATTTTGCTAAAGTGTCATGAAGGCAGGAGAAATATGATGGCTACTTAACTGCTCTATATATCTCAGTGAAGTAAGCAGATCACACAAGTTAAATGTGGCTAGGGCAATATGTCAAGCCATACAGTATAAGAGAAATACTTACAAGAATATACAGGTTCAGGGATGAATTATTCCAAGACCAACATCCCAACAAGAACTTGAAATCCATCTGGCTGGTCGCAACCATGTGAATGTCCAGTTTTAGTGTTGGAATGACCTGAACTACTCTTCCTTGTTGACATTCTTGCCCTACTTCCAAACAAAGTATGTATTTAATTTACTCAGTCTCATACTGGTGGGATTACATTGACCTAAAGGCTTGATACAGAGGATGCATGTATTCTCCAATTTCCCTGAAACAAATTGGGAAGGAGGAACCTGCATATAGTAGAACACTGGAGAGGTGCATGAACTAAAAAGAATCATCTCACATGCATAAGATCCCTCTTTTTTGTTTTTTTTTAGTCACTCTTTATTTATTTTCTATTTGTATGGTAGGTCCTGGAAGGTAAACAAGAAATAAATATATACTACTAAAGAAATCTTGCACAAATCCCCATCTCAACAGTGAGCAATGAATAAGGCAGAGCTTAACACTGTCTTTTATCCAATACTTGATGCAGACTTTAGGATAGAGAAGTTTGTGAGGCAATACCAGCCATTTGGTGGTTTCTTGTGTCTCTTATTATTTTGTTGTTTGTTTTCCTTATAGCCTCTGGAAAGATTGGAATATGGTGACTGGAGGGAGATGAAACTCACAGGCTGACAAAACTGCAATGTGATACAAATAATGAGACACAAGTATCTGTGATTGTCCACAACCCCATCTGCTAAATTTCATCCAGGGAATGACAACAGCCAGAGAAAAAGAGTAGTTGTGAGCTGATGAATTAGGTGAGAGGTTCCATTTAAAAGAAAAAGTGTCATTTCCCATGAAGGAATAGTCATGCTTAAACCATCCATTCAAAAGTGGAAGAAGAAAAATATTGAGAAGTAGAGGGATCCAACTATAGGAAAAGGCAATATTGAAGGCTTAGAAGGGTAGCTGTGCAAGCATGGCAACATTGTACTACCCACACAGGACAAAGAAACAATTGGGGTATAAATGTAGGAATGAATATATAGAGAAGAAATTGAAAGGAGTGTGATTGGAGAGAAACACAAACACGCTCCAGGGTAGCCCAAGTCTTGAGAAGAAAAGAATTTTAACTGAAATTATTTTCAATTAAAAGTAAGGTGCAGCATAAAAGATCCCTTGGACAAAGGCCCAAGAAAAATTATATGTCTAAGCAGTGTAGCAGTTGTAAGTTGAAAATGATCAAATATTTCTCCACTTCTCATATTTTCACATTCCCAAGATCTAAGGTAAATTAATGAAGTTTTTAATTATTCTCACAAGTGCATGCAGCTTAAATGAAAAAAATGCACATTTTACAGCTAGTTAACACATGCAAAGAAAATATACTTCAGTAACACTATCATTATAATTCTACAACATTTCATGCTTTAAAAAATCTAAACACTACACACCTGATAAAAAGAATAGAAAATATTACATAAATGCAATATTTAGTCCCTGTTTTACAAAATTTAAAATATCTAATGGCAGTTGTCTCATTCCGGACCACTTGGTAGTTTTCTTTAGCTTTAACACCGAGTTTGCATATTGATTCTAGCTTCAGTGTTAAGTGTGTGCTCTTGTTACAGAATGATCAATAGATACAGGGTTTAAAAGGTTATAAACGATTTTAAATATTATAATCAACCAGTTATGTGACAGCCACAGCCAATATAAAGTC
The DNA here is from genome assembly GCF_000517525.1 of Limulus polyphemus. Taxonomy (NCBI): domain Eukaryota; kingdom Metazoa; phylum Arthropoda; class Merostomata; order Xiphosura; family Limulidae; genus Limulus; species Limulus polyphemus. Next base: position 141,683 of record NW_013666848.1, on the reverse strand, counting down.
ATGATGGAACAAAATATATCAAACTATGTTTAGGCAGTACTGTTTCATAGATAGTGTAATGCCATCGAAAACTGATCACTTTTAGAAAGGGTATTTAACAGCCCTTTTTGACACAAAATACTCATACATTCAAATCATAAAGATGTTTCAGGGTAGGGATTTAGATTTAATGACATTGGAAAATAAAAGAATATGGATCAACATAGGACCCCAGGACCATCCACAAAGAGACCTGCAACAAGTTGTATATCAGCAGTAGTAATCAAAATGCTAATTCTTGCAACAGATGAAAATCAACAAATACAAAAGTCAGTGGCAAAAGCCATCTACATGACCCAGGAAACACAATCAAGAAGGATCTCTATCTGAATAAGTGATATAATTTGCTTCTATGACATACACCTTCAACAGTCACATACTTGAAGCAGCTGGAGAATGAAATAGATATTCAGGTTATTCTATTCGAAGACGCACCAATCAAATAGCTGGATGCAGCATATGTGGATTTCTATACAATCACACTGTTGTAACAACTACTGGGAAATCGACATTCTGACACAGTAGATGGATTACAAAAACCCTGCAGGGAGTAGTGTGTCCTTTGGTTATGATAACTTTAAAATTGAGTTTTTGCAATGGAAACTGCACTATAGGGCAGTTGTCCAGATGCACTGTCATCAGAGTTTGACTAGATGTGGTGACATAGACTGTGAAGACATGGTGAGGCTCCAAGATCACTGATATATAATGTACTCAACCAATGTATAACTACTTCATTCATTTGAAATCTAACATAAGTAAACCTGTGAGCTATAGAAGTGTTTCTCAGTCTTAAATCTATTTCATTTGGTCTCAGCTTTGTTACTTTATACAGTCACTATTATCTGTTTTACATATTTCTCTTATTTTTACTTATTCATGATTACTATTTTTATTACTGGCTAAATATTAGTTCGGTGGTCTCTGATAGGTTGATGTAGCTAAAACTGAAAATTTGCTAATAAAACTGCAACTTAGCTGGATAAGGAATTAATAATTTTTAAAGGACCTTTTTTGTATGTCTTAAACACTTTGTGATGCTTTAGTTTTGTATCTCACATTCTTATACCTTGTGGAACACTGTAGTTTATAATATATATGTAAATATATTGTTGGTAACTGAAGCTTTTAAACAACTGGCAACTTTTACATTAAAAAATGCAGCTTTGTTATGATTATTTCTCTTATCATACAAACACAATACTACACTTACAATTATGATCATACTCACATATTATGATACAAACAATTTGTACACAGTGACACATTGTGTGCTTTCATAAAGGTGACTTATATACAAGGATTTTACTATATTTCACAAATGGTTTTGGATAATTGCATGATAATTTGCTGATTGATCTGGAGTGCCAATTTAAAAAATTTTGTGGTTTGTTTTTTTAATTTTACGCAAAACTACACGAGGGCTAACTGCACTAGCCGTCCCTAATTTATCAGTGTAAGACTAGAGGGAAGGCAGCTAGTCATCACCACCCACTGCCAACTCTTGGGCTACTCTTTTACAAACAAATAGTGGGAATTGACCATCAGATTATAATGCCCCCATGGCTGAAAGGACGAGCATGTTTGGTGTGACAGGGATTCGAACCCAAGACCCTCAGATTGCGAGTCGAGTGCTCCTCCCAAAATTTTCTGGATTTTATTGTACGTTGTCCTACTTGAAACCATAACTATATTAACAATTATGAACAATAAAAATAGTAATAACCTGGCATAGATGTTGTTTGACAGGGGTGGGGGTTCCCAAGCCAAGAGTGGAACACTAGAAAGCTGGACATGAATATCATACAGGCCCTAAAAAGAATAAAATTCAATGAAATAGAAGATTAAACTAAATCAAAGGTGTTCTTACAAGTCAAATGTGTTTTTCAATTTAATAACTAATAATGTAGCAATTAAAAGACAGTATTAAAGTTTATATTTTAGATAAAACACAGATAATAATGAAAAAATTGGCTTATATATACACTGAGTGGTCACAAGTAAATAGACACCCAATTTTTCGTCATTTAACTGATTTATGCTAACTAATTT
>NW_013666848.1:134217-139471 GCF_000517525.1 Limulus polyphemus | reverse complement strand
AACACGGCAGGAACAACTGAGCAGCATCCAGGTCGTCCGGGTCCATCTGAGAGGCAAAAAGGGCTGTCAAGAGGAGCATCGAAATGGATCCCAGATTAACGACTGCAGAAGTGGCCAAATTTGGTAGGATGAGCTCGAAATCTGTTCAACGGATTCTCCACACATTGGGTTATCATTGCAGAGCAGCTAGACGAAGCCCTTATTAAGACCTGCCAACACAGTCAGACGAAAGAAGTGGGCAAGTGATATGATGACCAAGCCTCTGCACTTTTGGAAGACCGTATGGTTCTCAGACGAATCAACATTCGCCCAATTTTCGGACAGTGGAAGGATATGGGTCTGGAGAATGCCTCACCAAGAGTTTTGACTCAACAGATTGCAGCCAACTGTGAAGCATGATGGTTTCAGCATGATGGTTCGGGGAACTGTTTGGGTTGGTGGGAGATCGAGCTTAGTGGAGTGTGTTGGCAACATGAATTTTGCAAAATACGTTGAAATATTGGAGGAAGGACTCTTGCCACTTTATTCCTCAGGTTTCATGGACAAGAACACAACGTTGTTCCAGGAAGATGGAGCACCATGTCACACTGCTAGAAACACCCAAAAGTGGCAGGAAGAAAATGGTATCCAGAAGTTGCCCTGGCCGAGCCAATCTCCTGACATGAACCTCATCGAAAACCTCTGGGCCATTCTCGACTAGCAAGTCAAGAAACAACCAAAAAAACCAACTTCGAAGAGCGATCTACTCCAAGTTTTGAAGCAAGAGTGGGCGAAAATCCCACAATCTAAAATTGACGAGATGATTCTCATGATGCCCCAAAGGAGCAACGAACTGCACGAAGCGAAAGGAAGATCTACTAGATATTAATTAAATTATAAATATATCAATTCATGTGAATATGACTGAAAAATTTCATTTTTTCTGAAAAGGTGGTGTCTATTTAGTTGTGACCACGTTGTGTATACGTATATATATAATGACAGTAATAAAAACCTATATTAAATATAATAAACAAGCTTTAGCTTTCCCAAAGGAAAAAATTAATATACTAAATGCTTGATTTTTGAACTTCCTACACCAAAATTTCTATTACTCATTCTGAAAGTTAATTTTAACAGATTAAAACATATTTTTCAATACTTCATTACAACATACTAAAGCCATTCTAAGTTTATATTCACTATTTATTATTGTATTAAAGTAGTCCTCACATTTTTATAATGAGTATAAAAAGTGCCTTTAAAGTTTTTTCTTAAAATTTCTGTGATGTACCATCAAATGATGTACATTACCTTGAAAAAAATAACCACAATTTCACCATTCATTTGGAACTTAATAATCTTTAAACAGTTTCAAAGTTTTCTAATAACTTAATTGAAACTTTAAATATAAAACTGTAATATTTGCAGAAGTACTTTAATTCACTGTTTCACAGAATTTCTTATGCACACTGTGAGGTGGTATTTTAGTTCATTAACATGGTAAAAAAACAACATTGGCTTAACATTCTGCAGGAAAAACTGCAGTTAAAAGTTGAAGAGAACTTATATATTGAGAAAACTCTTATTTAATGGTTCAATTCACTTTTATAAGTTAAGGTAATCTTATATTTTAAAACTTAAAATGACTAACAATGCTTATTTGCATATAGTTCACACAGCTCATGGAAGTTAAATTTAGTGGTGATACTGCACTAAAGAAATATTATATATATATATGTATTGCAATTGAAAAAATACTAAATTCATCCTGATAAAACATACAATGGTGTATGTATTACACAGGTTACAGAAACAGCACAAGCTAGTTTGACCTGAAAATTTTAATCATGAACTGCTGGCTTTCTAGTTTAGTTTTTGATAAGCCTAGTTAAAAATAAGGAAAACTTTGAATATGATGAAAATTAAAATACTCTGAAGGTTGATAAAACTGCCGACTGTGCTCTAACTTTAGGAAATTAAATCACTGCACACAAATATGTTATTCAGGAAGTAACTAAACTGTGTACTGGTTTTTTTTCACATTGTTAAATGTCTGTTAAACTCAATGTTCATTAACATTAAAATCTTAGAACATTTACAAAAGAAAAATTGCTATTTTACTTTTTTGGTAAAAACTCTTCATTAAATAGATGGATTTCTAGTAGGATTTAACCCTGTTCCTAATTCATATATTCATGGCTCAATTAGGGTCTAGCAATTCTGTACAAATTATTACTTTTATTAAAGATAACACACGGTAGACTTTAAAAGAAGCCTAGTTTAGCATCCTTTCAGATGTAAAGACAAAATCTGTCAATCTTTTCAATGTTCTTGTTTTTAACAATGTTAAGACTGAGTTGGCTCATTTGATTTGAAAGTCAGGAGCTTAATTATTTGCATGAATTAACTCTGTGTTAATATTTTTTGTTCTCATTTATCAAGTCATTAGTCTAAATAAATATTTTCAGCTTACAACTTAATTCAAGTCCATTGTAATTATCTTAGTTAACTATTTCTTTTGGAAGCAATGTTTGTTTGTTATTAAGCACAAATCTCCATAATGGGTTATATGTGCTGTGCCCACCACAGGTATTAAAATCTCATTTTTAGCATTATAAGCCTTCAGACTTACAACTGAGCCACGAGAGGAAAGAGTTTTATGATATCATAAATGTGCAGGATCTTAAAAGGCTTTCATTATCTCCTAAAAATAATTTAAAGTAACAATAAAAATTACTAACATGTGAGACTGCTCTAAATTAAATAAAATTAAGCCCGCTAACTCAAACGTATAATGTAGTTTTACTAGCTTTCTTTAATTTCTGTAGTTATTTTTCTATTTTGTTTTCATCCTACTTCTGTTGTTCAACATGCACTGTTAAATATCTGGACGTATATTTTAGGTTTTAAAGAAATTTATAACCAGCAATTAAACAGTAAAATATTGGTAAATTCAAATTATACTTTTCTACTGACAGAAAAATGTGATTCCTTAAGAAGTATTAAATGCAGTAAGTACATATTTATAGAGGTAGACATTTACAAATTGAAATAAGCCTACAATTTCAGGAGAAGTGGTATCTGACTTTTGTTGATTTAAATCCAGTTTCACTTTAGCAATCACAAAATTCTCCTTCAGACCCATAAAGACATGCTGTACAATACTCAAGGATGAACCAGGAGCACTCTTTTATACCAATAGACAACAATCTAAAAATGGAACCTACACATTCCTTTGCACAGCAAGCACAAGGAAAATTGACAAACTTCTTATTCTTAGGAATGACAGTTCTGAAATGAAAGTTTTCTGTTCTCACAACAGATTGAATTATGTGTGGAAAAACTTTGATGAGGATCAAACTTATCTTCTTAATATATTACAGTTATTAGCCTATCACTGTTGTTTTTTGGCACATAAACTTTAAACTTTTAAGTGCAGACAGTTTGTTTTAGATGTAAGTGATATTACTTTGAATAAAGTTATTATATTATTATATATATAAAAAAACCTTCAATATACGTTCATTTACATCAGGAAGTACTTGTATTAAAACATTTCAAACATGATGAATTTAACAGTTATTTCATTGCTAGTAATACCAACTTCTAAAGTATTAAAGTTTTATGTGCCTTCCTAAAAAAATAATAGTAATGTGATCTAGGGCATCAATCACAATATCTTAAACAAAACGTCTGTTTCAATCCTTAGAGAATATATTCACAAAGTAGACACATGTTTAAATCTGATCTTTATGTAGGACAAAAGTCATAAAATCCTAAACAAAAATCTCATTCCAATCCTAGGACAGTATTAAAGATGGATGATTAGTGGTATTTGATAACTAATTAATCAATGAGACTTGGATAACTATAATCATCAAAAATAGTAAAATTGGAAAAACTGATATCAATTAATTGATTATTTCATGAATTTTGACATGAATTGATTAAACCTCTCAAACTCACGACTCTCAGACTGCAAGTCAAGCACCTGAACTATCAGGCCATGGTCCAGCAGCTCCAAAAAACTGACTAAAGAAATACAAAGTATAATTAGATCAGAAGTATAATATCCACACTTTCAATTAACATCTGCTGCCATGCGTTTATAATAGCAAAGTTATGCTTGACAAAAGAAATGAACTTTGGTGAATGTCAATTTTGAATTATCATTTAAATGCTACAAAGTTACTTATTATCAATTACACTTGTGTCTGCATTCTTTGGGTATTCCATTATTGGATGCAACCACATCAGCCAGTGCTTTGTGAAAAGAGATCAGGTATCAATTCTTTCTTCTCTTGCTCAAGGCTGGCATGTATTTTCAGTCCCGTATTTAATGGGACAATTCTTTTTACATGTACTGTATGCAAAATATCTTATTCTAGAAATTCCTAAGCAAAACCACAAGTAATAAGGTTGTTTTTTTTTATCACATTGTTTTACCTTAATATTATACATTATGAAACTTTACAGCTTTACAACAGGATCTCAATGTTCTAAGCTAATCTGGTGAAGTACTTTTGTTTCAGTTCACTTCTTCCCTCATTATATCATTTCATGGAGAAGTTTACCTCATTAAAATAGTCTCCAACCCATTTGGCCACCATAAGGACTATCATCAGTGGAAGACCAAAAGTAATATTTCCTGTTGCTTCAATCAGAATAACCGTCAAACTGATTGTCATTCGTACCACACCACCCAGCATGGATGCTGCTCCAATCAAAGCAAACTTTCCTGGACAAACCCAGTCCTAATAAATACAAATATACATGATATTTTCATCTTTTAAAATATTGGACAGTTATTGGCCAGTCACACTATTTGATATTTGTCTGTAAAATTATGAAAAACAAATTGCACTGAACTAGACAAATGGGTGTAAATTGAAAATTATGTATAGAAAAAGATTCTATATAAGTTTCAAAACAAAACAGCTTTTACTTGTTTTTCACTAGACTTGTATCACTTAGATAAAATGAAAAAATACAGTTTAACCACTATAATATAATATATCAATAACAAATACATTAAACTCATACATACAATAATTTTACCAAAGTTACAATCATTAAAATTCAAGTCCTAATCATTACCCTCAATAATAAATTTTCACGAATTCGATGCTGAGGAACCCACTTTGAGATTAATAATGGCTGGAGATGGCTCGAATGGGTAATGAAGAAAAACTTTAATATAAGTTTAACATAACAGCAAATGTACAACGTTTCTTGTACCTCATGATGACAAAACCTTGTCAAAACGTTGTAC
>NW_013666848.1:108319-133296 GCF_000517525.1 Limulus polyphemus | reverse complement strand
TGTACAACGTTTTGACAAGGTTTTGTCATCATGAGGTACAAGAAACGTTGTACATTTGCTGTTATGTTAAACTTATATTACAGTTTTTCTTCATTACCCAATCGAGCCGTCTCCAGCCATTATAAATTTTCACAAAGTTATGGTTTGAAAATATGATTGTTCTAAAAGTTACCACACATATACAAGAACTACTAATATCACCACAATAGACCACAAACACTTCTGTTTTATCTAACTAAACGTAGAACAGTTCAAATATACACTGAATTTCTTAATTACTCAATTTTTAAATTATTATTTGCAAGACATTTTAGTTAAATTAAATTAATTTAATTTTTACTTAGGTCAAACATAATATGAAATAAGTCAGAATTAAGTAAAATATGTGCTTCGGTAATAAAATGTTGGTGATTTTCAAGTACAGTGAATATTCACACAGTGTACAGCATAAATACAATTCCTGTCTGATTAGAGAAAATTACAAAGTCTTTAACGATAAATTATCTTTCAAGGGTGTTTTGAATTAAGCTCATAACTAGGATACATTTACAATAATTATTAGAAAACAGTTTTTAAATAATTAATACAAAATAATACCCTTAAAAACTACTGGGATAAAACATGATAAAGCTGTAGTTAAGGCACTCGGAAAAAAGTTTATTATTTAGACATATATTTGTGATGGATCAGAAAACTGAAGCAAATTCATGTTTTAGATGAAGTCACCTACAACTATAATTATTTTGAAATGGTAAGCCTGAAGTGAATTTTAGTTTTTCTGTGACCTTAATGCATGTACAGTAGTGTACAAATTTATTAAGTTTTAGATGTAGTCACCTACAACTATAATTATTTTGAAATGGTAAGCCTGAAGTGAATTTTAGTTTTTCTGTGATCTTAGTGCATGTACAGTAGTGTACACATTTATTAGAACACCCTATTGCTCCTATAGTTCTGATTTGTTGTTACACATGAAATAAAACTTTTGTAGTTTAAAATGTCATAAAAAATTATCAAAATAGGCAAATTACTTATTTTCTCACTTTATCTACAACTTTAATATGCCACACATTTAATTAATTAAACATTAAAACAAAAGGCCCCATACAGACATAAATGATTAAGTGAAGTGGATTTTGTAAAAGTTATGCAAGTACAAAGTGATGCAACATCGTCACCACTGACAAAAATTTGAGACTTTTACATTCTGGGTTTTTAATGCGAGGACATATATAGGTATATAAATGAAGATTTTTTTCAAAACATTGTCTATTACAGCTAACAGAGCATGGTATTGTATTAAAATTCCATAACAGAGAGAAAAAGCATGTTGAGTCAGAGCCAAACATTTATATGATGTTGGCTGGAGTTTAAGAAAAATTGTAGAAAACCTTGGCTATTCACCAAACACTACTAAGTACAAACTTGACAGCAAAGAAACTCAAAGTCTATAACATTAGGAGACAAAAGAAAAACTCAATGGAACAGATGTTACATACCTAAAAACCAAACACCTGAAAACCGAGGAAAAAAATGTGAAAGCTCTTGCTGATAATAAGCCATACACTTATAAAGTATTAAAAATTGTAGTCCAAAGAACACTGCAGAATTGTGGCCTTTGGAGAAAGAGTAGCAACATTAAAACCCTTATTGTGCAAAAAGAATAGAGCAAACATATTAACTTATGTGAAAGAACATGTATCCTGCTCTTCAGAACAGTGGCATATAAGGTGTCTTGTAAAGATAAATCTAAATTTGAACTGTTTTGTTCCAACCATCGTTAATTATTATTACTGTTTGTTTGTTTTGAATTTTGCACAAAGCTACACGAGGGCTATCTGTGCTAGCCGTCCGTAATTTAGCAGTGTAAGACTAGAGGGAAAACAGCTAGTCATCACCACCCGCCGTCAACTCTTGGGCTACTCTTTTACCAACGAATAGTGGGATTGACCATCACATTATAATGCCCCCAAGGCTGAAAGGGCACGCATGTTTGGTGTTACAGGGATTCCAACCACGACCCTCAGATTGCGAGTCGAGCTCCCTAACCACCTGGCCATGCCAAGCAATTATTATTATTATGTGACGGCTTGGGGAAAAATATCTGCAAATGGTATTGGCTATCTTCACAGATCTGATGGACTCAAGAATCAGTATCAGTGGCAGCCTGCAGTTAATACTACAGAAGATGCTAGTGATATTTTACCCCCATTCCTAAAAACAGAGAACAGTAAATCAGGTAGTTACTTTAAGGAATCTCAATTTATTTTAATATAAATTCAAGACAATGTTTTTTTATAGATGCAAACATGTCTGTAATACTGTCAGGCAAGGGCTAATTACTGTTCAAACTGTATATCTCCAAAGTAATACAAATAAAGATAAATTGTCACATTTTTTAACAAGTCACTGCATATCATTTAATTAAAGTCATTATTATTTGCATCTTAACAACACTGAATAATCATGGAATCATTATATTTGTACCAGTTCTTGATCACCTTAAGTGTTTTGCAGTCTTTCAAGAATTTTATACCCAAAACAAAAGAAATATAGATATTAATATGAAAAATAAGAAATATTCTATTTATTTAAAATCTTTGAGGAGTATATTAATCCATTATGCTAAACCTTCTAGAGAGAAGCTGATTCAGTAGAATTTCATATTTTAAAAAGATAAAGATCCCAATCACATTTCCAAGAAATGTGAAATTTGTGGCAAAGAAAAACTCAGGAGATCTCTAATGAATAGAATGGCTGCCACAAAGTCCAAAAACTTAACCCATACAACAAACCTGGAATTTGCTATACTCCATGCTTGACAAAAGTACGAAATATACTAATGAAAGCCTCTAGCCACAACTTGACAAAAAACAGAATCAAATTCCACCAACAACTTTGAGAAATTACACAGACATAATGTCACAAAGATACCAAGATATTACTGATACCAAGAAACTTAAATAAATCATTTGTATACTAATTATGCAATAGTTTCCTGAAATATTAATTTGCAATAATTGCAAATTAATTTCTAAAGCATTTGATGAGATGTTCTAATAAAGTTGTACACTTGTACATGTCTGGAACTTGCTGATAATGACTGTATATCATGCAAACCAATAATGTTTTTAAACTACACATTAATATTATTGCAGTAGCTATAAAAGCTCACATACTTTGTCATGTGTTGCACTGCAGTTCTCTAGTACCTCATGTTTTAAGATGGTAAAGAAAATAAAGAAAACACAAAAGACATTCTACTAAGTAAACATGTGAAATGAAATATCAGCCAGTCTTCAGTTCCATCATTATTTTCAACTACTTAAAACTTTGATTCATTAATTCTCTATGAGGTAAAAAACAAATGAGATATTTACAAAAATACAACACACTTAAAAAAGACTAAAGCATATTTATAAAATTTGACACTGACCAATCAGGTCTTCTTACCCCATGAAGAACAATTAAAAACAACGACTGTATACTCTATGACAAACCTGTCCATTGAACAACCATTCAGCACAGATGCCCATAATTCTTCCCCAAGCAGCACCTGCAAGAAGTGTGGGGATGAAGAGACCACTAGAAACGCTAAGTCCATATGTCCAGCATGCCAGAAGGAAGTAGAAGAGAAAAAAGATCCCCAGAGAAGTGAGAGTCCAAGACCCTAAATTATGGTATTGATTTCATAAGCAAGCTTTCCAAAAGCAAATTATACTATGACAAACCTGTATAAAATTTATTTTTTTTATTTTGGAGAGGGGCAAACTTGAAAACAAGAAATACTGTTATTTTTAAGATCACTGAAATATAACTCAACTTTAACCTCATTCAATTGGATTTCCTGAAAAGGGTGTTTGTTATATTCAAACACAAATAAATTAGTAATTAAATGTTAACCTACATAAGAAAATTACTTTTAAGGAAAATTTCTGCATGAAGGGAAAAGACCACTTTTGGATTGTATGTAATTTTCATTTATACAATAATAACAAAAAAAAACACAACCACTAATTGTTACTTTGCAATTCTCACAAATTCAACTGATAAATATCTTTAAATCAAAATGTCAAATAAAACATCTTTTTCCATTTGAAAGACTGAATTCTGGCCCACTTTGTTCAGGGATCATTTTCTCATATACATGTGGTAGCTGAAAAGCTACCTATAATGGTAAAGCCAAATGCCATTTAACTGTACATACTCATGAACACCTAGAGATTTCCTATAGAACTAGTCACTTTTAATCATCTTCACACACAGTCAAACTAATTGACACAAAATTTCATCAATGGACTTTAAAAGTTTCAGGTATCAGGCATATAGATTTGGAGTTTCTGACTAAAAGAGTATAATTATTAAACTCTAGCTTAAATAATAAATTCTGGTCTATATCCAAGTTCACTTTCTGGTTTTTACAAGCACCACCTTTTTGAGTCTCAAAACTGCCCTTACAAATGTTTATTATAGCACATAAGCTTTAACTCAACATACATGTTATTATTTGTAATTATAGTTTTGTGTTTACCACAGTAACTTACAGAAGAAGGGATGTGTATATTCCAACTCATTGGTTAAATATGTTGTTATTAATCACTTCTCTGATTGTATTATTCATCATTAAATTTATTTTAATTTTGATATGTTTTCATTTCACATAACTTGGCTAGCAATATTGTGAATCATTATAACATCATTTGAACAGCATCTAAAACCTAGGTTTCAATACTTGGTAAAAAAATAATTTACTATGATTATTAGAGGTTAATTTTATTAAGCACTGCAGCATGTGTATTACTTTATCAATGGGAACTCGCGTATACTTTCTAGAGTTCTGGAATACACAAAACATTGATATTATAAGTCAAATACATAATCAACTCTATGGGATCTACAGCTATCAATGAGGTAGCTGTATCCCTCCAGAAGTTAATTAATATGCAGACAAAGCTTATTTATCAGGAGGTATTGCTACATCCTCTCTCAGCTGAGCTGAAAATTTCTCTGCAACATGGGAAGGGTATAATGCTAATGATTTTATTTGGCCCAGTTCTAGAATACCAGTAAAAGCAGCCTGGTTAGTGATCTTAACAGTTACCCGGTAATTTTCTGTTTTCAAGTTCAGCTATAATGGACTGCTACTTTCACATGAAATGCCTACAAACTAGCAGAAAAAAGGACCACTTATTTAGACTGAGCTAAGCACAGTGTTACCAGGAATTATGTTTCCTACTAACATCAACATGATGAAAACAGCTACCAGTTATTGAAGTGCACCAAGTTTTAATCTTTCTGGTCAAGTCTGAGCTAATGGTTTTATTAGTGTTGTGTCCCTGTAGTTTAAAGGTGGTGCAAGCAGAGTTGCTAAGACAGGACATCTCCTAGCAACACAGAAACTCTGAGGTGGTTTTTGATAATTGTGTTTCACTGATATACTCTTATACGAGTATACATGTCTAGCATTTAAAACAGTAAACAAGTCATTTAAAACCTTGTTGGATGCAGGGTTTGCTAATACTCACATTTCAGTGATAAACAGTGAAAATTTACATGTACCAACAGCTCAGAATATAAGCTAGAACCTGAATTTTTACAAAATGCATGATGAATTGAATTTGAATACTCCACTGATATTCATTAATTTTTAATTTAAATGAGAGATAAAACATACTTTTGCTCAAATGAGCCAGATCTGTTTGCATTTTATATACAAATATATCTTAAACATGTTAAGACATTTTCAGATGTTTTAAAACACTGATAAGCATTATCCTAATGTTCAACTTTTAGAACACACATATATAATAACTGATTTCAATCTCACATTTATTATTCTTAAGTTTCTGTGAAGTAAATAATAAAATCACAATGAACATACTAAGCTTACAAGGATGGCATCCTACGTTTTTCAATTTCTTCAGTGAAACTACTTAAAATTGGCACATAAATAAAAAAAATTATAATTAAAAAAAAAGAATTTGAGATTTACAGGCTAATAGACATGGCTGAAAAGCTCTTGTCAAATTCATATCTGAATAACAAAAGAAAGCAAAAGTTTAGGTATAGTTAATATATCTGACATGTCAACAGAGTCACAGGTATTTGAATCTCATCCAACTTCAATCAAAAATTTAAACTAGTAATTAGACCAATTTATTGTTACAAGTAATACCACAATAAACACTACATTCATTATTTGATCCATTAGTTTTTCTGAGAAGATGTCTAAAATTATAATTTTCTTACAATGAAAATGTATTTCTGATAGGTACTTATCTCCATTCACACAAATAGCTATTTTCATTAGCTGCTGCCATCTATATGCAAAAATTTTTTATGCATGTTACAAGCCTTCTATTTCCCCTTCATTGGAATTGACTGATTCTAATGTGTTTCTCATGCAAATCATCATGCATCAATCCTCCACCAATAGGAGTGTGAGATACTCTCATGACACATGTGACTCTCTCTATTTCTTTCTACCTAACTATTACTTTGAGTTTTGGTAGAAGATGGAAGTACCGGTTTTCAGTGGGGAGGAAGGGTGGGAAGTGTGAACAGAGGTAAGAACCTATCAGAAATACATTTTCAGTGTGGGAAAATTATAACTTCCGATACAGTACATTACCTCTTCTCACATAAATAGCTAGAATCCCACATTGAATAGGTGGAGGGACCGGGGCAAAGAAAAGAAAGAAGCACCATTCTAAAGAACTTGAAGGACACACCCTAAGAAGAGACAGGTTCTAAGATCTGAAGTGAGGAACTGCATCACTTCTGAACCAGGTATACTCTTCGCCCAATGTAGAAAGATGTCGCATATATGGCTGGAAAAAAAGGGGGGAGATCCAAATGGGAGGGAATAATGGCCAGAAAGTGATCCGAACCATGCAATATTGATGAAACCCAATCCCAGAAAGTATAAAAGTGGGTAAAATGAAAAAGGACATGCCCCTAGGTGCAGAATGGCTTGGGCGAGACAGATCATACATGGCAAGTCAACTATATCCAAAACCCATGCCGCTTGGAACTGACATCCAAGTGGGGGTAGGATGAGGATCATACTGTTGGAAAGTTGATTACAATCCAAAACCTGACTGAAAGGTACCAATATCCATGTGGAGGTAGGAAAGAGAATCATAACACCGGCAAGTCGACTACAATCCAAAACACATGCCAACAGAAACCAACATTCATGTGGGGATAGGAAAGAGGATCATATCAATGGCAAGACAACTAAAATAAAAAACAGCCATTTGGCAGGGGTAGGAAAGAGGATCATTCCGTCCACACCTCAAGTTCTTGAGACCAGATGGAATCTAGTACTAAAGAACAGGGTACATGTGAATATGATAAATTGATAGATCGATCTGGAAACTCAACATCTGGTACCAAAAAGATATTTACATCTCTCTCTAACACAAAATTGACCGGAACCACCCCAAACGCATTAACATCCTCGGAAGAAGAAACATCTAGGGATAGTGGAAAGGAAGGAATCATAATTTTCCACAATGACATCCACAGTGATCCACAACACTGAAGGAGTATAAAAGAGGAAGGAATATAGACATCTGTAATACATCTGTGAGGACTATGTTGATTGGTTGTACTCTAAATCTCAAATCTTGCCACTAGGAACCAACATCCACATGGGGGTACGATGAAGGATCTCAATCAAAGGGGTGAAGGACTCACAAATTCCACTTGAAGAAATGACAGTAAAACGAAATGGAGAGTCCAAAGAAACATCAACACCTGAGACAGTGCAATGGGTGACCATGAAACCCTATTTTAAAAACAAACGTACCGATTTATCCAATACAACGTATGGCAGGGATGGGCAGCAATTCTCTACTGCTTTACCAATGTAGTCCATGGATTGATACGGTCTGGGACAGGCAAAGTTATGAAGCAATTCTATTATGAGATAAACCTACAAGCAATCTTGTGGAACACCCCATCTCTGCAATGCGCATTGCTTGGCCATGGAATTATAAAATGTAAGTCGACATGGCTTGACAGGGTAGATTTGAAAAGTTAAAGAATACCTGTTCAGGCACCACTTGCCACAGAGCAGGATCCAGAAAAAGAGTTAAAAACATAGGATCCACACAAGATCTGTAAAAGTTGGAATAAGATACTGGGATCTGCAAGGCTTGATCTGAAGAGTCTTTTGTTGTGGCTTTTTCTATGAAAAAGGTGGGTGTAGTTGATTTTTTTTATCTCCCCAAAGTTAACAACTCTCACCAATTTAATAATGGCTGTCCAAATCTGATGATTTTAACCAGTCTGTAGGTAGATGTTATTCTGTTTGGCTGATAGGCATTTTTATTAGTACCAAATGAAATTTTTCTCTGGCCTCTTTTACAGCTTTTTTTCTCTGCAACTGGTATCCTGTTATGATCGCATTCACATCTGTTGGACTAGTAGCTCACTGAGTATTCTGCTACCTTACACTTGCAAGTAAGCTTTGAATGTGATGCTTCTGACACTTGTCATTCGATATATATGCAAACTTTTTACACAACCTGCTGATTGTCTTAAGAGTTTCCAATTGTAACTGGTTTTTCGAGAGTCTCTACAAATATTATATTACTATAATACCCTAAAGTCATGCAAAACTGAGTAAGATATGTCTTCATTACCAAAAAAGAAAATCACTGTATCTTCTCCAGTTTTTTTTTTTCCTTTACTGGGTCAGCAAAAAACAGTTGGATTCTTGATAAGACAGTGCATTTTCTGTGAAGTCTACAAGAGAGTTGAAATAATATCAGATTTGTGCCTCCTGGAGGTGGAATACTGTACGTGGTTTGGTTGACTCAGAGATTCATTGTTAATATTTATAAATACAAAAATCTTACATCACTCTTAAAATATATTCATTTCATGAGAAAAAAAAATTACTCTATTAAAAATATTCCTTAAATGAAATGCTGTAATGTACCTTTGATTTTGCACATACAGAAACACATATCTTACAATATATATATACATTATCCTGCTTGAATTATATCTTAACACACTAATTTTTTAGTGTCTTACCATTTTACTGCTGAGCTTATTTCAAAAAACAAAGAAAGCACATTAAGCTCAACATAATTAATAAAGATTTTCATATCATGTAAGTAGTTGAGTAATATTGTTGGCATTCTTTTCACATATTAAGTTGAAGTTATTCAATTATAAAGAAAATACATACTTTCCAACTCTCATGATTGTAGGCATGTACACCGATATTTTCTGGAAATCTGAAAATTTGCACAACTACAATTAACTTCTTCTTTCATTAAAAATTCCCAGTAAATGTCAGCCAATCGTTTGATCTCTATAGCAAAACCAATTGAGTAACACGAGATTTATACTGGAAATCAAGCTTCACTTTCTTCTTGGACAATGAAAACCGATTATACAAATAAGATGTATTTATCCTTCTAAACCAAGCATGATTGTTTACATGCTTGTAAATTGCTTGATATGCCATGAGTTGCGTAAATTCTCCCCCATGAGAAGTTTGAAAAGTTGGCAAGTATGAAAATAAACCAGGTTAAGTAGATTGAAAAGTATATTTACAAAACAAAACTGGTATACTATCTGAAATAAACTGTTCACAATGGTGATGATGATATGTATCAACCACATAAAATCCAGTATACACAATATGGGTTTAGCTATTCCATAACATAATTATTATACCTTGAACTGTCTGGACAAAGAACTGTGGATGGGCACTTTGGTAGACAGATAAACATAAATTATTATATTACTTAACTCTCTCAACACAAGCTCAGTCAATTTGGCTGACCACATGACCTCTTTGTACTCGATTAGTCTTTATAGATTTAATACTTCTAACTTTCAATATTGCGTGTATATCTTCACAAAATTTGGCAGTCTTTCAGTCCATATTATGTCTTTCACATACAAAAAATCATATTTTTAATAAAATTAAATAAAGATTTGTCCATTAATATATTGAGTATTTGTTTTGAATATTCTGTGTGCAAAGTAATTTTCATGTTAAAATCAAAAATACTTTTCCTCATCTCAAAAATCTCAAATTTCCTTTGTGTAATCCCTAAAGCCTCCTAAATGCAATTCAAACATGTTTTTCTGTTATTTTCTCTACCCTATCTCAAAACTGGATCAATTAATTCAACCAACCATGTAACCACCACTAAAAAAAAATCAAAATAAATCTAAATTACCCTTTTTCTTTTTTGTAACATGAAACTACATTCATTTATCCCAAGTAGCTCTAAGTTCGTAACAGTATACATCCATTTATAATTAAATGTTATTGTTTTATTGCCCTTAGAACCATGTCTAACTACTATCCTGACCAATATAAGTTGTAAATCACTCTGAGAACATGCAGCTCACATTACATTATCAAATTACATTACCCACAAGCTGCTCGTATGTGTGCCTCGTGAAGCATTTTAATTATATTATTATTATTATATATTTTACCTAATATAGTCTTAAATACCTTTAAAAGATCTGTATTTTTAGTTACTTTTATAATAATAAATATGACAAATAAAAAATAAAGTACTTACCCAATCTTCATTTTTCTTGCTGTCGGGTTTTGAAGAGAGTTAACCCTAATTTTTTATACTATAGATAGTAGTGCACTTAATTTTTATTTAATCAAATAATGCACCAAAGAATATAGACTAATAGCATGCTAAAAGTAGACAAATTCACCTACCTCTCAAAATTTTCCTGGCTTTCTAAATATGCGACAAGAGCCGTTGCAAATTTATCTAGCTAGTTGTTAACTTTCCCACGGGAAAGAGACTTATACCATGAGTGAAACTGACCATATTCTGTTCAGAATACATTATACAGTACGTCATTTGATAGAAGAAAACCTTGACTTTCTATTGGTTATAGATAATACATAATGAAACGTAAGAAAGAACTATCAACAAATTGTGAATGAGAGGATGTGAGAGGTGGGTGTGGCAAGAGGGGTCTGATTTTCTATTCGATAGCTCTGTAACCAAACAAAATTGAAGGCTATAAAAATTATGGTCTGGTTGAGCAATAATGATTTTATAGAGTATTTCATTTTGTACATTTTCAATGGGTGATGGATAAAATAGGGATGATGACATGCTAAGAAAAAATGTGTCACGTGAGTCACACTAGTGGAAATTCTGGATTTTTTTAAATATTGCCTTGTATAGTTAAGAACTTAAAACTTGTATACTATTAAGATATGGATTATTCGCTAAGATTTTATGCTATTATAATTGGTATAAAATAAACTAAAAGTAGTTTAATAAAATTTTGAATGTAAGACACTAAAACCTTGTGTCATGCACAGTAAGGGGTACCCGGGTCGATAGGGTTAAATAAGAGGAACATCTCTCTATTCAAAATTATATATATATATATATATATATATATATATATATATATCTTCATTCATTACAAATCATAAATTTGTGACTATTACTGTCTTATCATGGTTTGTAATACATCGGATAATTTTCAAACGCCCTGTACATATAGATGTGATAGCATAAAACCATATACAATGTTAGCTTTGTAAGACTCAATGCCCAAAGTATATATAATATATGTTTTAGTGTTATAGTGATTCTACATCATAAATTAATATGTATCTGAAGTTATTTGAGTAATATTTTCACTGACAATAATGATCAAAATAAATTTGTAACTTATACAAGTCTTTTGAACATTAATGGTACCATTATTATGATGCACATTTTTAAAAATGACAAGAAATATTCCAACACCTCATGTTTCTTTTAAACAAAAACAACAGTAAACATAACATACTTATGATAAAAAGCTTGACAACACTTAGAAAAATATTTTCTTATTACATGAAATAGATTTTATTTTTATTTCTCTTAAGAAGTAAGAGTAAAACCTGGTAATTAAACACACACACACACACACACACACACACTTAGATAATATAACATTACAATATTTTTATATGCCATTAATGGATCTTATATAACAAACTTCAACTAATATTAACCTACATTAACAAGATATTACATACGATAAACCTGTTATATAAATAAAATAACTGTGGCATTTATTAAGCTATATCACTCATTTCTGTTTAAAAGCCTAAGTTTTTCTGAAACTGAACTAAACTGAACTAGAACAGTAAATGACTAATGTTAGCTGATGGCTTGTGTTGCATAGTTGGTGGTAAAGCTTATAATTTATTGGTTATAGTTATGTTTAAAAACAGAATTTTAGAACATTTTTTTAAATATTTTTTATAAAATGAAATTAAAAAATTCTTCATGCTTGAATTGTTCAGTCCATGTTCCAGTTAAAAGTATAATTCTAATAAGTACACAAAAACAGTCAAAATTACACGGGTGAACAGTTACCTTAGGTTCAACTCGATGATAACAAAACAATATGCCAAAATAATACAAACAAAAGTTCCAATTTTGATATAATGAATAACATATAAAAATGATTATTTTTAACCGTGATTTTTTATAATGCTAATTAAACATTACAAATCTGATAGTGTACAAAAAATAATCACTTGAGTACCTGATGTAAATAAGATTTTAAGGTTTTCATGTTATAAAATTTTACTTCAGGAATCTTTACCAAAGAAAATATACACAGTTAAATTATATTAGTAGGTAAGAATATACATATATTTTGATCATTTTTGTTAAAAATACTAGAATATTTAATTAAGGCATAATTGTTTTTGATGGTCACTTTTTTAACAATAATTTTAAGAACAGAGTAATGAAGTATGTTTGTGAATGGTAGAAAAAATGGGTAGCCATGATAAAGTACACAAAATAAACAGTTTCCCATATTTAATGCTAAAACAACATCCAGAAAAAAAACGTTATCATATTTTGATAAAACGATCTTGAATTTCCACCACCAAATCCCAGATTCAGTGACAGCTTAAATAAAACCATTCAGAATAACAGTGTGAGTAAAGTCAATAGGCAAATCTAGTGTAAGAACCTTTTTTTTCTGGATTTTAGAAGTCAAATAAGAATGGGTTTACTATTCCAAATTTGATTGCAAGTTTAATGACATGCATTACAAAATTGTTCATAAATGGTCAAAACTGGTAATATTAAAGAAGTTATCAAAGTTGAAAATGTCATATGCCCACACTTGTTGATAGTCAGTGAAAGTTTCTTAACAGTTGAGCACAAAGGTATATTGACAAACTGAAAAAATATTCTTACCTGGTGGATCATGAAAGAGGCTCTTTACACTAGCTTCTGGAGTTTGGAACCAGATTGCACCCAAGGCACTATATTTCCCATCCTCACAGTGAAACTGTAAATTTATTTAACAAACATATGATATACTGAAAGTTGCATATTACTAAAATGATACTTACCAAATCTCATTTCATATTAACAGGTTGTGAGATGGAGATTCTGATTTTTTAGACATATTTAGCTATTATGGCAGATTTTGTTAGGTTGCTTAAAAGGTTGACATGCACATTTAAGGAAGCTAGTAGTGAAGTTGTACAATTTGTAAGTTTGAGGAGAAACTGAAGGCTGTTCTAAATAGGATAGAGGTTTTGGATAAACAAAAAGGTAAACTTTGGAAAATGGAAGCAGGATTTAAAGAGGAAATTAAGCTTTTGTGTACAAAAGATACAGTAGCTATTAATGGTTTTCAGATAGTTAAAATAGTACTAACAGGGATAGTAATGGCAGATTTAATTATAATGAGCAGGTTCTATTAAGCAACAGATTTCAGCCTTTAGATTATGCAAATAATGAACTTCATGACGGAAGGATAACAAGAGAGACAAATAGGGACAGAAATGAAAAACATGAGGGGTTTATTGTTATAACAGATTCTTTAGTATGATGCATGGATAGGACAGTCTGTGGAGTAAATAGGGACAAAATACTTAAATTATGATATCCACATGTAGGGGTGGAGGATATAAAAGACAGAGCAAGTGATATAGTAAAGGGTACTAGTAGTGATGGAGTTTCTGTAGTGCACATAGGGGTTAATGATGTCAAGTGGGGTAGATCAGAGGAGATTACTGTTAAGTACAAGGTATTAACCCCCTCTCCGCAAACATCTTTCTCTGCACATTACGATGTTTTAGTGAGTTACATTCAAAATTTAATTAACCTACTTTTTTTTCATAGCATACCAATAACTGTAGCTAATAATCCATATTTTAATAGTATATAAGTTTTATGTTCTTACTTTTATAAGGCAATATTTAAAAAAATCTAGAATTTCTCCTAATGTGAGAATTGTGACATTTGCTATCTAGGCATCCCCTCTTCCCTAGTTTATTTACCACCCCTCCAATAAGTAATAAATTTAATGTAGATTACTTACTATAATATCATCATTGCTCAGGCAAAGCATAATTTTCATAGTATTCAATCTTATTTGGTTACCGAGCCATGAAATAGACAACCAGAACCCTCTTGCTATGCACACCTGTCACATCCTCTATTTCAGAAATGGCCAATATTTCTCTATCATTCAATACTATAGGATTTATAGCCAACAGAAATACAAGGTTTTTATCTATCAAATGCTGTATCATCTTACATTAATGTTTGGAGACGGCTTGAATGGGTAATGAAGAAAACTTTAATATAAGTTTAACATAACAGCAAATGTACAACCTTGTCGAAACGTTGTACATTTGCTGTTATGTTAAAGTTTTTCTTCATTACCCATTCCAGCCGTCTCCAACCATTATTAGTCTCAAAGTGGGTCCCTCGTCATCGAATTATCTTACATTGTTTTCTGCACAAAAGAATTGTTGGTTTCTGTTCCAGTTCTACCTTTATTGCTATGGGAAACATATCGATAAGTTTAACTGAATTCCTCCCAGCTCTTGTCACATAGTTAGAAAGCAAGAAAATTGTGATGGTTATGAAACATTGTCCGCTTTTTGCCCATTATTATTCTGTGTTCTATGGTGCATTATTTAACTGAATGAAAAATTATCGAGCACAGTACTACAATTAATATAAAAGAGTAGGTTAAGTGTCATTTTGTTCTTGTTTTTCATTTGTATTCTATATTTTTTATTATAAAAATAGCTATAATGTAAAGATGTTTTATGCTAGTTAAGGATAAATTAGGAGAAATAATTAATAATAATAATATAACAAAATTCTTTTACAAGGTATGCTTGTGAGTAGCTAGTGTGTAATGTAATTTGATAAGATGATGCGATCTGCATGTTTGCCGAGCGGCATACAACTTATAACGGCAGAAATAATAAATAGGCAGGGTTCAAATGGCAATAAAACAATGAAATTTATGTATAAATAGATATATACTGTTATGAGAGAAGTAGGATAAACAAATGTAGTTTCAACTTGCAATTTAAAGTCATTCTAGAAAGAGAAAAAGGTAATTTAGATTATTTTTTTGGTGACAAGGTCAGACAAATTGATCAACCTTTCATAAAGTAAGAAAATAACAGATAAAATATAAAGTTTTTTTGAAAAAAAAACGCTTGAAATTTAATTGGATGGTTTTAGAGTTTACAGAAATATAATTTGAGATTTTTGAGACAAAGAAAAGTATATTTCACCTTAGTGCAAAAATCACTTATCACTTGGTTTGTTTGAAGTTAAGCATAAAGCTACACAATGGGCTATGCTCTGCCCATCACAGGTATCAAAACCTGGTTTCTGGCATTGTAAGTCCACAAATGTACCACTGTGCTACTGGACCAGTATAAAGAAATACTATATAGATATTCATGGACAAATCTTAATAAACATACTTAATTCAAAAATCTGATTTTTTGTGTAGAAAAGACTTGTAATGTTTAATAAAAGTCTGCCAAATTTCGTGAACATACACAAAGTATATTAAAAGTTAAAGTATGGAAGCTAAAGCAAATACAAAAGTTGTTACGAGGTCAGTCGATTCGACCAACTTCATTGCGAGAGAGTTATGGAATAACGGTTGGCTTGTGTGCATGGTATATTAGCTCAACTGTAAGGACAACTTTAAACTAGGATTAAATAGTGGAGAGAGTCAAAATAATGAAGAAAAAATTCTTACTTATTGGATGGGTAGTGAATAAATTAGAGAAGAGGGGATGCCTAGAGAATAAATGTCACATTTCTCACACTAGGGGAAATTCAGGATTTTTTTAAAATATTGCCTTATAAAATTAAAAACTTAAAACTTATATACTATTAAAATATGGATTATTACCTATGAATTTATGCCATAGTAATTAGTATAGCATAAACAAAATGTAGTTTAATTGATTTTTGATGCAGATAAGGTTAATATTATTGTTTTATTGCCTTTCGAACTGTGTCTGACTAATAATCCCACAATACACATCGTAACTCAAACAGCAAACATATAGCTCAAGTTATTGTATTGAATAACTTAATGCATGGGCAACCATTATTATCATTATTTTTCATTACCTTACCTAATCTAACCTAATAAGTGTCTAATTTTTTTATTTTAGTTACTTTTATAATAATGTATAAAGAATATACATTGAAAAGAAAAAATATGGTACCTATCTCTGCCCTCGTTTTTTGTTGCTCTCAGTTTACGATGAAATTAAAGCCCACTTGTTTTCTAAACTAACAGTAGTAGTAGTAGTACCCTACATAATTTTTATTTACTTAAATAATGCAACTAAGAACACAGAAAAATAACGTTCACAAAGCAAACAATGTCCTATAAGTATAATAAATTAACTGGCTTCCTAATTATGGCATAAGAGCCTTAAAAATTATTTAAACTTCTCGATCCAAACACCTCAAGAGCAACTGTCAAAGTAAAGACAAAGTAGACAATACTCTGTACTGAAAACAATGCAATATAATATGCTATTTGATAGATTAAAATCCTGTCTTTCTAATGGTTATAAATAATATATTATAAAATGTCAGAAAGAACGATTGACAATTTGTTAAAAAGAGGGTGTGATAGGTGGGCATGGTAAGTGGGTCCAACTTTCTAGTTTATGACTCCATAGAAAAAGAAGAATGAAGGCTATAAAAATTAGACTTTGCCTTAGTAATATCTGTGTTATAATAATTAAGTTACATTAAATTCAATATTTCAGAGTGTGGTGGTAAAATAAATTTGAGAAGTGAGAAGACAAATGTCACGATTCTCATACTAGGGGAGAGAGGTTTTTTAAAAGTGTTTCCTTATAAAATTAATAGCTTAAAACTTATAAAATATTAAATTTTGACTTATTAGCTATATTTTGATGACAAGTTTATTTGTATACATTAATAATAAAGTAGTCTGATTAAATTTTGAATGCAACTCCTTAAAAGGTCATGACATGCACACTCTGACATACCTGTAATGAGAAGGTTAACAGTGTTAATTTTTGTGTGCACAAGCCTTTAACCCTATCAACATGGGTAGGGGGCAGATGGCATGTCATCATGTTTGTAGACTTACATTCAAAACTTTACTTAACTATTATTTTATAAATGTATGTCAATAAGTTTGGCATCAAATTTCAGAATATATTCAAATTTTAGTATTATAGGTTAGTTAATTTTTTAATTTGAAAGTAAATATTGATTTTTGTGTGTCGTGGTATGTCACCTTTTGGGTTTGGTCAGATTACATTCTATGATGTCCACAATACAACATCCATAGTTTCTTACGAATTAGAAACTAAAATTTTTCTATATTTGCAAGCTAGAATATCAAATAAGAACCTCTTACCTTTTCTATTTGCTGAGATATCATGATATCTAGCGAATCCACCTCTGCCCACCACTTCATCATTAGAGAAGACTTATTTATCTACATCTACTTTTGTATACCAATAACTTTATAACTAATTGAAAGTTCAACATTTCTTCTACATAATTCTGTCACTCTTCCTAAGTTATTTATGAGAGAAAAGCCCTTATATTATTGGAAAGTTTGAAGTATCACAATCTAGGCTATTTACTGAACAAAGATTAGATTTCTTTAGGCCAAATCACAATTTAGTTAGGAAGCCTGGTAAATTAGTGGATTTTTGGGGTATTGATACAGTAGTTTATAATTTTTTGGTATTCCAAAATGCATGTATGAAGTCTACAAAAATAATTATTTTTTTCCATCTCCACATGTTGGAAAAGGCTTATGATGAGGGTTAGAAAGTGTAAACAAGGACTTCATAGCATTGTAAGTAATAGAAATCATTATTTTCCAAATATTTCTTTATTTACTATTCTATGTTTTCTTTTAAGAAAAGTAACTGACATTTAAGTATTTATTTGAAAATAATAAATATATATATATATACATATGTAATGTATGGTAGCCAAAATGTTACTGTATTTCACAAAATATTGGTACACTAATGCTAAGAGTAAGAGATTTGCACTTTGTTTTATTATAGACGAGTATAGTTGTTTATAGAACTTGGGTTATTTTTCTATTCGTTTACACTGAGGTAGAATAAAATTATACAAAACTAAGAACTTGGCATTTCAGGACAATTTATTTATGTACTTTGAGAAAGATGGAATGGCTTATAAAAGTCAATGAAACAAATTTATCACTGATAAACTAATCTTAACAGATGGAAAGGAATATCTTTACTTACAAGTGTACAATTCAAGGAAAATTTATATAAAACCAATATTAAAAATAAGAAAAAATTTAGAAGGTTTAGAAAATATTATTGTACATTCAAACAAAAGTAATCACTAAATAATTTGTTTCTAAATTGATAAGCAAAAATCACTACCTCAATCAAAACAGGCTGTGAATTAAGTTATTTAGAATAAACATTTGTGGTTTCCTATTACAATTGGCAGCCCTTCTAGAACAAAAGAAAGGGTAATTTAAATTTATTTACTAATTTTCATGATGGTTAAGAGGTCAGTCAAATGAACTGATACCATATAGATTTAGGGTAGTGAAAATACCAGATAAAATACAAAGTTTTATGGAAAAAAACATTTGAAATGTATTTAGGAGGTTTCAAAAATTAACTAAATGAAATTTGAGATTTTTATGATGAAGAGTAGTATTTTTAATCTTAACATAAAAAATCATTTTGCTCTTGGATTAGTAAAAAACACGGACAAACTGTTAGTAAAAGCACTTCATTAAAAACTGAATTTCTGTGTACAAACGACTTATAATGTTTACTAAACATCTGCCAAGTTTGGTGAAGATATACATACTGTAATAAAAGTTACTTTACAAAAACCATATACAAATGAAAATGGTCAAGTGGTCGTTCCCTGGGACTGAGTCTGTATTGAGAGAGTTAAATAATTACTTCTTTATATCTTGAAATGCATAATGACAATTATATGTCTGCTGACTGTGATAAGGTTGATATTCACCATTCAATAATTAGCAAGTTAGATATACATAATTGTATTTTTTATGTTTCTTTCAATTGTCATTCTTGTGTGGTCCAGGACCTGAAAACTTGTGATAGAACCTGTAGATGCTACATTTTATGATAGCAAGCACTATTAAACAGAAGTAAGCTAACATAACTCCTTCCCAGACAATTAGTAAATGCAATCCTTTTACTTACCCCATCTGTATGGTTATTCTATTGACCTGATGTCAACAAGCTATATTTCTTAAGTGATATAAGTTAACTGATGTGTTACTAAATGTTTTTTTAATGTACGAAGTATATGTCTGAAGTGCAACTTGAGTCCTGTTTTCAACTTTGAAGCTGTCTCTTATGTTATTCTGAATGCTATGCCTAATTTAACTTTGCAATACTTGATATATATTAATGAGTAAATTTGCTTTGTCATTCTTTATTATTATTCTGCTTCTAATATGAAATCTGTGAGAACACATTAACTCTTTGACTATGAGGCTAGGTACATTGCACCTTACACATAACTACCAAAGTAACCATGAGAGTAGTCATACTATAACTTTTGATAATGTATGTGTATCTTCTTAAAATTTTGCAGAATGTCAGTAAACATTACAAGGCTTTTATACATAAAATATCAGGTTTCTAATTAAAGATTTGCTCATGATTTTTCTTTCGAAACTTTGACTATACAATGGGCAAAGTAATTTTGATTCTGAGATTGAAAATTATTTTCTTTCAGAAAACTGTCAAATTTCATTTGCATAACATCTATAACCTTTTAAACAAATATCAAACATATATTTTAGGAAACTTTATAATATATCTGCTATTTTCTCTACATTAGCTCTATACAGGGTTGGTTGATTTGACCAACTTCATAACCACCATAAAAAATTAGGAAATCTAAATTACCCTTTTTCTTGCTAGAATGACTGCAAATTTAACAAAAACCACAAATGTTTATTCTAAATAGCTTAAATCTTGTAACAGTATACATCTATAGATATTTATTAATATTTTTGTTTTCTTGACCTTTGGACTGTGTCTAACTAATAATCCTGCCACACAAGTTCCAAACCACACATCACACGTGCAGCTCATGTTACCATATCAAATAGCATAAAACTAGCCTTTATAAAGTACAAATGTATTACTATTCTTAGTCTTAGTAATAGCATACCAGTATTTTGTAAAATACAGTAACATTTTGGTTATCATACATTACATATATGTATGTATTATTACTAATTATAAATAAATTCCTAAATTTCAGTTATTTTCCTTAAAACACACAACAGTAAATAAAAAATATACAGAAAACAATGATTCCTACTATTTATGATGTTACAAAGTTTTTTGTACTCGTGGTTGTACTTGCTAAGCCCCATAAAATTTTGCACAAAGATGATGTAAAAAAAAGTTCTGTAGGTTATATATATATATATACATATATATATATATATATATATATACATACATACATACATACATATATATATATATATATTTGGAAGTAAAATATTATAAATTACTATACCAATACTACAAAATTCCACTAAGCTGCATTTGGGTCTAAAAAAATCTCATTTCTGATTAACATATCACCTTGATCACTCTTCAAACTTTCCAACAGTTATAACAGCTTTACCTGAATAAATACATTATGTAGTTCAAAATGATTGCTTTTGATTGGTTGTAAACACGTACTTAAGAGAAGCAGGTGTACATAAACAAGTATTTTCAAAAAAGGAAGAGGTGGGTGGAACCACTGTGGTGGGTTTGCTAAATATAAAGATATCTCAGTAAAAAAGAAAAGGTAAGAGGTTCTTTTTATATTCTAGTTGTCAATATAGGTAATTTGAGTTTCTAATTTGTTAAAAACTGTAGACTTTACATTTTATGATGCCCACAATAGCAAAAGCAGAAGACAATGTATCATGTGACAAACACAAAATTTCTATTTAACCATGTTTCTTTAATATTTCCTTTTGAAGTAAGAAATTAAATAATTTATAATGCTAAAATTTGAATAACAAATTATAACTTGATTCCAAATTTATGGACATACATTCATAAATAATAGCTTAAAAAGTTTTGAATATAAGTCTACAAAACATAAAAAACATGCACTCTTACCCCTGCTTATATGGAAAGGGTTAATAAGCTAGTGAGTAAAATCATATGCAGTTCATGTATTTTAATTCTTATTACATTATATAGACTTATAAGGTGTTATACTTTGGTATCTTCAATGACGTACTCCAATATATTTTGAAAATATTTTAATTTTATTCATTTATAGATTTCATAAAAATGTAAAAGATCATGTAAACATATATATTGTTGTTGTACAATCAAACAGTTAATAATTTTCTTATATGCTTTACAAAAGAGATGAATGTATGTCATTACTTCAGCTTCAACACATTATTCTCATTTCAATTTTATTTTTTGTAGTTCTCTGCTACTTCATCAGTATCTTTTATTATAACAATAGAAGAAACCTAAAATAACCCAAGTGCTTTTAGAAAGGAGTCATTAAGACACATCACAGCCTTTGATCTTGCAAGTGCAAGTGTTTATGCATGATTTGAGGATAGTAGGTTTGATTCACGATGCTTCAGAATGTACAAATCCTTCTGTTTCAAACAGAAGATGCTGCTAACTTGCAATGTGCATATGTCATAACCTTTTTTTTCTTCACAAAGTTATATTAGGAATTAGACTACATTATTATCAGGGTTTGTCCTACTGACACGTGGGTTAACTTGGGAGATTGAAATGCTGAGGGAGTAAACCCTAAAAGAAAATCTGAAGTGAGCCCCTAAGATGGTTAACAGTGAAGAATATCCATCTGTTTTCTTGCAGCTCAGAGCAGACCAAACCCGTAGCCTTGGTTTGCATTTGGTTAAGAAGAACAGCCCTGACAAGCGGATGAGTGGATATGGTCCATTTGTTCCAGCAGCTCGTGCAACTTTGCAGTTCCAATCTTAGTGGATCCTTCTTTCCTTTGGATTCAACCAGATAGGTCAAGAGGGAGATCCTGATGCATGGGCAACCCAGAATTTTCATATCACTGCCCAAGTTACAGCACCCTGGAGAGGAAACTCCACCATTACATGACAACCTGTGTTGACACAAAATGGGAGACAGCAATTCTGTCTCAATTGGCATAGAGAAGGCTGTTGACTCTGACAGTGGGAGAGAGCTACTGCCCACCTTAAGCAGGGCAGCTCCTGGACAATTGGGTACTAGCTGCCACGGTCTATCTATTTCAATGGGTGCTTAGGGCTTAGGGTAAAACCTGAAAAGTAGATCACAATGATGCACCAAGCAAAACATGAAAGAAGTAATTTTTTGTGCTTGAAAAAGCTGTGTGAAAGAGTTAATGAAGAAAAATGAAAAGTAAAGATCTCAGCAAGCAAAGAAAAAAGTACCATCAGAAATAATTCATCACAACAGCCTTCATGCCCCAAAACAACCCTTGCTTGCTTGTTCAAATGGCAGCAGAGTGTGCTTGTCCCAAATAGGATTATTCAAGCATGTTCCTAATGAATTAAACATTTTTTGTGTCTAATCTATAGTCTTATGAGACTTACAGATGCTTACTACTACTACTACTATGTTAATAAACTTAGCATCAAAACATAGTAAATATTTAAATAAATCATCAATATTTGCCTCTCTGATTTGCATCATTTAAATTAGAAAAACATGCTATTAACAATAAAGAACAGAAAACTTCAACCTCTTATCTTTTGCTTTACTGAGATATCACCATATTTGTTCAACCCACACTGACATGCTCCATCCATATTCCATCTTCTAAATAATTTTCTACAATTCTTTCTGACACTGCTATAAGACATGTTTATGATGGATAAAAATATCAAATTTTATGCTACATACATCAGAAGATTGTCTATTTTATTTTAGCAGTAAAAGTTGATAGTTTGCTGTAAGAGCTTGATGCAGTTAGAATAAAATAGCTGTAACGGGATTTTTTAAATCTATTTATAGGTTAGTTAGAAAGCCAGATAAATACTAGTAGTTTTGGGACATTCTATTCTAATGTCTGATATATTTTGTATGTTCTGTAATGCATATTCTAAACCTACATGAATTATTTTTGGAAAACCAACATAGTTATAAAAATATAGGTTTACTAAACCATGCACCCGAGTGCAAGAGGCTACATGGCTAATGCAAATGCAAAAGTTGTTTTTATATATACAAATATATATTAATTGTTTATTTACTATTACATATATTTTTTTAAGTAAGTAAAATGTAAAAATTAGAAACTTGTTACATTTTATAATACAATTCAAATTATAAAATTAAGTAAAATTTCTTCTCAAGGAACACACACAAGCTGCAGTTGTGTGATATAAGTTGATAGCTTGATTGCTAAGGTCTTGTCCAGTGATTCACTGCTTTGTTATGCTAGTTAAACATGTTTCAAAAAGCAATTAAACAATAAAATTAAATGAAAATAAATGTGAAACTGCAGAGAGCCTAAGGTTTAGGATAATTAACTGTAATAGTCTGTCACAATCAGCAATCACTCTAGGAAAGGAAATGTACTTTTGATTTGATTTCATACTTTTCAACTTTTACAGATGATTTTACTACAGTTAGTGTTAGGGTATAGAAAATAAGAGATAAGGTATAAAGGTTTTATCAAAAAAAAATGTCACATTCATTTAGAAGGTTCTAGAGGCTATGTAAATGAAATATGAACACTGTTAGATGAAAAAAGTATTTTTATTCCTAACTCAGGTTAGCAAATTCTAAGTAAGACAGACTCAGTAAATACACAAATAAACCTTCAGTAAAAATATTTTATTAAAACTTCTGAATTATTGTGTATTATGTATGTATATCATTTACTAAAGCTTACCAAATTTTGTGAGGGTTCACATAGTAAATTCAAAATTACAATAAACATTAATTTTCCAGTAGGAGCTCGATCCAATTGACCAAACTTGCGCACTTTGATTTAATATGGATTTTCACAGTAAATAATTTTAAAGTAAGGTAGTGTACTTATTTTGTGAATTATATTTTGTTCAGCAATTTTCTTATTATTTCAAGTATTAAAATTTCAGAGTTTGTGTCT
The DNA here is from genome assembly GCF_000517525.1 of Limulus polyphemus. Lineage (NCBI taxonomy): Eukaryota > Metazoa > Arthropoda > Merostomata > Xiphosura > Limulidae > Limulus > Limulus polyphemus. The sequence continues at coordinate 108,826 of NW_013666848.1, read as the reverse complement.
GAAAAACTTGAAATTAGAATGAAAACCTGAGTTAACACTTTCAGCATGGGGTCTGTTCCTGGAACTGACCTCATAACCACTTTGTGCTTGTTATAGTTCTCATGCTATAAGTTTTAAATTAGTAAGTGAATGTTAATAAAATTGGGCACATCATCAGTAAAAATTACAATGCTTCCATAAGCAAAATATCAAATTTTTGTATTAAGTCTTAAGGTTTGTAAAACAATGTTTTTCTGATGCCTTTTTTTTTCAATGTTGCCTATTTAACATGCAAAGTAATTTTCATTTTAAGATTAAAAATACTTTTATGCATCAGAAAATTTTCAAATTTCATATGCAAAATCTTTATATAATGTCCAGATAGTTATAAAATGTTTCTTAAGAAAAAACTTTATATTATATCTGTTATTTTTAGTAATGAATCTCTGTACTGATTGGGTAGATTTGACCAATCTCGTAACCACCATAAAAAATTACGAAATAAATAGAAATTATGCCTCTTTCATT
>NW_013666848.1:107654-108298 GCF_000517525.1 Limulus polyphemus | reverse complement strand
CAAAATATTAAATTTTTGTATTAAGTCTTAAGGTTTGTAAAACAATGTTTTTCTGATGCCTTTTTTTTTCAATGTTGCCTATCTAACATGCAAAGTAATTTTAATTTTAAGATTAAAAATACTTTTATGCATCAGAAAATTTTCAAATTTCATATGCAAAATCTTTATATAATGTCTAGATAGTTATAAAATGTTTCTTAAGAAAAAACTTTATATTATATCTGTTATTTTTAGTAATGAATCTCTGTACTGATTGGGTAGATTTGACCAATCTCGTAACCACCATAAAAAATTACGAAATAAATAGAAATTATGCCTCTTTCATTCTAGAATGAACACAATTGTAACAGGAAAACATAAATGTTTAGACTAAATAGCTTAAGTCTCATAACATTATACATTTATATATATTTATTATTTTTATGATATTGACCTTTCACCCATGCCTGGCTAACAATATAGAAGTTAAAATGATGTGGCTCATGTGCACTCATGTTACCTATCAAATAACACAAAACTGACCTTTGGTCTGTACAAAGTAACTTGTCTTGGCTGTGTTTTAGTAGACTAGTATTTTGTAAAATACAGTCACATTTCAATTATTATACAGTATATGTATATATATATAGATTATTGCTTATTTT
>NW_013666848.1:103369-107599 GCF_000517525.1 Limulus polyphemus | reverse complement strand
AATTTTGCATGTGGAGGATATGAAACAAAATAATATTTTTAGGTTTTATATATATATATTTGAATAACTAAAAATCATAAATTACTACATCAATACCATAGAATTCCACTATTATTTATCAAACTCAGAAACTAAAATGTATTTTACTCTAAAAAAATATTAAATTTTGAGTAGACTAAAGACACACCCTACCTCCTTGAAATATCCGTTCAAAAGAAAGAAATGGCATCCAAGCCCATTAAAACTGTTGGGAAAGCCACAAGGGGGACATTCTGAGCTTTCGATTGGTCATTCACATGTAAAATATTGAAGTAAGTGTATATACGGGAGCATTTCCAAAAATGGAAAGCAGTGAGCTGGGTGCCACTGTGTTTGATTTATTACATGAGCAATATCTTAGCAAATAGAAAAGATAAGACCTTCTTATTTTATATTCTAGCTTGTCAATATCTGTAATTTGAGTTTCTAAATCATACGAAACTATAGACTTAATATTTTGACTTCACAAACATCTAATTTGAACCAGTGCTTCATTCAACTTACCACGTGACATACAAAAATTGATGTTTATCTGTGTTTTTTAATATTTACTTTTAAATTAAGAAATTGAGTAATGTATAGTACTAAAGCTTTAAATATAATATACAGTTTAATACTAAACTTATTGACACAAGTTCACGAAATAGTAGTTCAATAAAATTTTGAATGCAAATCAAGAAACGAGATGGCATGGCCTTTCACCCATGACCCTTTTCAAAAGGGTTAATGCAACAGACAGTACTGTGAATTGTGTTACATAAAATACTGGAAGTTCTATCATTAAGCCTATTGCTTTGCTAATAATCTATTGATTTGATCAGTATCTGTAGGGTCAAGAGTTTTCATTAGGAAAGTGGAATATGGTTGGGATGAATTTCAAGTTAGCTAACAAGAGCAATAAGGATGATCAACTTAGACAATGTTTAATTAAGTATAAAATAATCTATAATAATAAAATAAACTCTTACTTTTCTGTTTGCAGCTCTAGTTATTAGGTAATAAAGCTGAAAATTGTTGAGTAAATAGAACAATTCCCTGAGATTTACCTGAAGTGCATACTCAACTGGATCACTTCCTAACACTTGACAATCCCATGAAAAATATATCATGGTGAATCCAACTGTTGCTGTCATCATGGCTACAAGTGAAGCTTCTGTAACTTGAAGCCATTTCAAATATAGGTACCTTGGAATGATGAAATATAAGTCAGTCAGTTAAACTGACTAAATATCTGTTATATATGATGTAGAAGGTTAACTTAATTATTTTCAAGAATCAAAATGATCAACACTGTAACATTTATTTTTCAACAATGCAAAACCTAGTCTTTAAGATGTACTTTTAGGAATTGATTATTCAAAGTTATTTTTATTAAGTCTTCATTTGGATGAAGACCTATGTATGCAATTTCATTTCAAATATTTTTTCTTTCTTTTGAGAAAAGTAAAAATATTTTCAAAGACATAAGGAATATAGAATATCATAATAAACCTTAAGTGATTTTATTCATTCTAATTATATAAGTTAAAAAGACCCCTCTCTCAAGCTTAATAGCTTCGAAAAGAATATCCTTTCTTCATCATATGTATCTGGTGATTATTTAGCATATCATACATGACATTTATAAAGGGAGTAGTTAAAAAAACAGGGTTTGTTTTGAATTTTGCACAAATCTCCACGAGGGTTATCTGCACTAGCCATCCCTAACTGAGCAGTGAAAGACTAGAGGGAAGGCAGCTAGCCATCACAACCCACTGCCAACCCTTGGGCTACTCTTTTACCAATGAATAATGTGATTGACCATCACATTATAATGCCCCATGGCTAAAAGGGCATGTACATTTGGCAGGATAGGGATTCGAACCAAGAATCCACAGATTGCGAATCAAGTGCCATAACCACCTGGCCATGCCAGGTCAAAAATATAAAAACATGAAGACAAGAAATAATAATAAAGAAACTGTTCAAAACATAAAAACTCATCAAGTTGCAGTATTTGGCTTTAATGGACTGCACCTGTCCATTTGTAAAATGGGGTGATGTTTCTACTTCTATACTGAGGTCAAAGTTGTGAATTGTTTCTTTGGTGGTTAGTGCAGTCCTGTGACAGAGTTCCTTCCTTTGTACTTGTTTCTCTATGTAAGTATGCATATCTGATATTGTGTGATAACATCATCTATTCTGTGTTGTTTGGTGAGAGAAATTGTTCATAGGTTACTGATGTCAAAGCTGTTCAGTGTAGGGATAGTGTAGTTTGATGTACAGGAATACTTTAATTATCCTGATTTTCAAAATGATGAGCTTTGTCTGTAGTTCCCAGCTTGGGGTCACAAATCTAGGGGTTTATAAAATAAGGATTCCAGTATTTTAGGGAATATATTAACCCATTCTGGAAAAAGCATGTAAGTGTTATCCCTTAATTGTTTTCTTTCTACAATAGTGATACTTAATGAAACTGTAAGAAAATGTTAAACCAATGTAGTTTCTTGATTAATCTTCATTAAACCAAACAAAGCTGTCTGTGCTCAAGTTTATATTGCTTACACTCTGGATATTGAAGAACCTTTCTTACTGGAATATGGTGATGCAGTCAGATGCACATACAAATAGGATGCAATTCAAACACTCATAAAGTAAGATAATTTCAATGACAAATCTATTCATGCAAATGTTTAAAATTCTACACAATATCCAGTGTCCTCACTACTTTTTAATCATTTAACGTAGATAAGAAACAGTTAATTTAATGATTTTTGATAAATACAAAATAGAAGGTAATTAAACAACAGATTAAGAATCCCAGATAGCATCCTAGGACTTGAGCTACTAAAATAGCAAATTTCTAGGATCTAAAAGAGGCTTTGGGACTGCAACCTCTATATTATTTTATCATAGACCCCTAAGTTAGGAAAGAAACTCAAGAGGTTATGTCACAAGTTCAACATAAAGATTCATTTCAAATCTTGATAAAACCTCCAAAACACACTAATGAGAATGAATCAACCTATCAACAAATAAAAACAAAAAGAAATCATCTACAAAATACCATATTCTTGTAGATGTGCATTTTAAAACAGGTCAAACCACAGAACAAAAACAGAAAAACATCAAGATGCAACTACACCAACATATCCAGAAAAATCAGCATTTAGCAGACCATAATTACAAAAGATATTATAAACTGGGACCAACATCACATTCTGGAAATGGCTCATCATTGGATTACACCAACCAACACTTAAGCAAGACCACTGTTTTGGCATCAGCAACCTCTTTCACCAAACTACATCAATTGAATGAGGATGTAATTGTAAACGTTAAGCATGTAAAATACACCACAAGAAGCAAGTGAATAAAAATATATAATAAAGGTTACATTCATTAAAAATGCCCCAAAAAATTCTATTTCACAAAATCTTTATGCCAATAACAAAAATTATTTATCACCATATACTGTTGTTAAAAATTTATACTTATTTGACCTACTTCTCACAAACAAGTAAATCTGAAACTTTTTCATTGCATACATCTTTTTAAGATCTTCTCTAACAAATGTGGTCTGACACTACATTTTATAATTACAACTAAAGGATATGACAAGTTCTTCTTTAATTAAATTATAACATTCAAGATTGATTATTTCCTTAATGGGAAATTATAATCAAAATATAATTTTCTAAAATTCCAAATTCAATTACTAAGTAGTCTCATGGCACATAACTTATGTTCATAAAAAATGTTACCTGCACTAGAAATCATCACTTTCACCCAAGAGTTCTAGGATATATTTGAAGTGGAAGCCATTGGTGCACTATTCACTTCTGTACTGTAGAGCTGATTCAAAGTGTTGTAGTAATGAGGATAATTTTGAGCATGTCTTTAGAATAGGACTAGTTTTAATCTTACAATGTTCGGGTTAGCTTAAACAAGAAAGAAAGTATTAAACCTTTTGCAACGGGTATCCTTTACTGCTCATGACACAAGGTTTTAGTGTCTTACATTCAAAATTTTATTAAACTATTTTTTGTTTATGTTATACCAATTAGAATGGCATAAAATCTTAGCTAATAATCCATATTTTAATAGTATACAAGTTTTAAGGTCTTAATTCTACAAGGCAATATTCTAAAAAATCCTGAATTTCCACTAGTGTAACCCATGTGACTACATTTTCTCTTAGCATGTCATCAT
>NW_013666848.1:101368-102369 GCF_000517525.1 Limulus polyphemus | reverse complement strand
TTACTAAGTGCATTACTACCATTAGTATATAATAATTATGGTTAACTCTCTTTGAAACCCGACAGCAAGAAAAAAGAAGATTGGTTAAGCATTTTATTTTATGTATTTCATGTTTATTGTTTATGTATAATTATAAAAGTAACTAAAATGTAAAAATAAGGATCCTTTAAGGTTTGTTAAGATTAGATTAGGTAAAATAAATAATAATAATATTATAATAAAAATGTTTTATGAGGCACACATGTGAGCAGCACGTGGGTAATGTAATTCATTAGTGTAACTTGAGCTGGACGTTCCTCTAGTGATTTACAACTTATAATGGCATAGATAGTAGTTAGACACAGTTCAAAGGGCAATAAAATAATAAAATTTAATTATAAATAGATGAATACTGTTACAAACTTAGAGCTACTCAAGATAAACAAATATAGTTTCATGTTACAATTTGAAGTCATCCTAGAAAGAAAAAAGGGATAACTTAGGTTTCTTTATATTTTTTTTTGGTGGTTACGAGGTTGACTACTTGTAGACTACTTAAGTATGGGAGGTATATATCCTACATGAACATATATCAATCAAAGATCCTGCCCTTGATAAACACAGTGTGTATGATATCACAATTTAATGATTTAATTCAATGTTTACAGAAAAAATGTTTGTGGAAGCAAACAGTCATCTCGATATTTCATACATTTTAAGATAGTTGATGTATGCTTCTAAAAGCAGGGCAAAGACCTTCTTGTAGACTGCTTAAGTATGGGAGGTATATATCCTACATGAACATATATCAATCAAAGATCCTGCCCTTGATATACACAGTGTGTATCATATCACAATTTAATGATTGATCTTCCAAACTATAACTACTTTATGCATATAAAATTTCTTTGAAATTAACTAACCAGTTGAATTGACTGATCCCATTTTGAGATAGGGTAGAGAAAGTAATAAATGAACTAGAAAATAATAAATGAACTATAAAGTTTTACTGAAAAAAAAAA
>NW_013666848.1:87218-100745 GCF_000517525.1 Limulus polyphemus | reverse complement strand
CAAATACTCAATATATTCATAGACAAATCTTTATTTTATTTTATTCAAAATACTTCACTAAAAATATGATTTTTGTATGTGAAAGACTTATAATATTAACTGAAAGACTGCCAAATTTTGTGAAGATATACATACTGTATTGAAAGTTATATTAAATCTATAAAGATTCTCATGTTGAGAGAGTTAAATTAATCTGAAAAAGATGATATAAACTTAAGGAACATCATGATCATGTTTAAGAAGAATAGTAAAAAATGCCTAATGTCACTGTGGTCAACATAAATCCAGTAAAGAAATGAAATGACAAAATGCTTGAAAGTACAAAAGTATATCACAATTAGCAGATCATGTTTCTTGATACACAAATTGCTTAGGCGACCATGACAATGATTTATTTAGGACAAGTTTGTAATTATATTCAGAACTAGGCTAATTTGTAGCCTACTGAAGTTATGCCTTCTTTTTAATTTGTCATACTATTTGTTTGTACACCAAAGAACATACATCATAGTCCCAATAAAAATGACCAACAGTCAATAATTAAAGACAAGGATAAACAAGGTAAGATCCTATGATGCATTTCACACCCACTACATTCTATAAGTTAAACACTCACATATATTGTGTACTTCCAGTTCTAATATACCCAACCATTCTTAAATGAAAGTGAAGTCTGTTACAGTAATAACAACATCTTAATGTTTCTTTTTGCTGGACTTTTAAGCACCATTTTGATAAAAGAGACTATAAGCAAATGTATCAAAGGTTAGAGATATTATTTACCTAAAAACTGAAGGAGGACTTACCGAAGTCGGAAAACAGTGAGTTTATGATTTAAATAATTGAACAGAGCACCAAAAAGGCCACCTAAAGATCAAAGAGAGTAAATAATAAAACATTAGTATTACAAATTAAATGCAACATTCACTTAATAAAATACGAGTATTAATAAAACCCACAAATAGAAATAAACCGGAAATAATGACAGTAATCCAAATAACATGAGGAATATATACTATTAAACTAAAGCTGTATGAAATATATTCATAGAAAAATGTGGAAATTCCATTATAATTTGAGAGAAGTTTGTTTGTTCTCTAACTTCTCCTAGGCTTTTGCATTTGGACCCGTTAAGTACGGTTTAATCAACTTGGAATGATTTGGGATGTGTAAAGAAAAAGTTACTTTGCATTTAAAATGCACAGATTTTATAGCTCCAGTGATTAAGTAAATATATAGTAAATGGAGATGACTAACAGAGGTACTGATGGGATTTCTCGTTTCCTCTTTCATTACATGGTGTATACATATAGTCTATGCACTTTCAATCATTTCTGGTATATTTAGGATAAAAACAATAACACTATTTATATTCATAACAGATAAAACATTAATTCTACAACTGTATTTCAAATCTCATCAATCATTTGGAGGATTTCTTTTTCACTCATTTTCTATACATACTTTCAATTTTTTATAGTTTCTTTAGATATCATTTTCATTCCTGAAAATGGTTTCGTGTTAAATTATCTGTTTGGAAGCTACAGAAATTTTCTTTACAACATCAATTTGGTCAAATAAGTATGGTAGGCAACAGCAAAATATTACAAGGACTCAAATCTTTATTAACTAAATATTATTGCTAAGTTTAATGTATTCAAACAATGTATATAATTGTTTTGTTTATTTGTTTTTTGTTGTTGTTGTTAAGCACAAAATTACACAATGGACTATCTGTGCTAACCCCACCATGAGCACAGAAACCCGGTTTGTAGCATTATAAACTTTCAGAATTTACTGTTGTTTTGCTCTGGACACACATAAGAGCTTATTGTTTATTAAAAACAAACTATATTTATTATGATCTTGACCAAGAATATTGTTAACTAGTCTAACAAAGGTAATAGTGACACAACAGTCAATGCTGTCAAGACATAGGTCACTGGTAAATCTTTGCCAGATTTTGTGTCTTTGGATGTACGATCTATAGTCAGAAATGGTGATTACTGCAGTTGGCAAAATTAAGTATCACAGCAAATAATATAATTAATGTGAATCAAGTTGAAACTAACCTGATATATAAAACTGAGCTTTCTGAACAACAACAACAAAAAATTATTCAAATTATAAGACTAAAGGAAGTATTTTAATGCTTTTACCACTATAAAATTTGCAAAATCTCGTGATGTAGAAAATGATAGAAGTAAATAAATTTATAACATTTGTTTAAAACCAAAAACCAGATGGAATTTATTTGTTGTTTTTTTAACACGAAGCTACACAGTGGGCTATCTGCATTCTATCCACCATGGGGAATCAAACTCTGGATTTTAGCACTGCAAGTCCAGAAACTTATGATTACCCCACTGGAAGACGTGTACTATTTAGTAAGTTTGTACAAGTTTGATAACATTTGGTTAAGTATTTCTATTATCTGAAGGAAAAAAATCAATGGATATCAGTGACACCTTTCTAGTCTGGAGAGGGTTACAAAATACCAATCAAATTAATAACTTTAGTGTATAGGTAAGTATGCATATATCCTAATTTTAACTTCTTTTTCAAGATTTTGTTTTTGTCCAAAGCCACAAATATACATTTTACATACATATATAAAATTCCAATAAATAAATGTCTAATACCAAATTTAGTTTTGAGTTATGTTGTTGCTCTAACCCAGATACACTTGTCTGTTTTCAGAAATGTAACAGAAATGTAAATATTTTCCCAGAAAAAGCAGACTAAATATTTCACAGCTTATTGAACTAATTTACTGAAAGAAGTTCTAAGTGTAATCTAGTGTTTCTTTAACAGATTGTTAGGCTAACAGTTTTAGGCTACAATGTTTTAGCAACTAGTCAAGGTAGGGAATTTTGTCACACCCAGTATAAAAGTGTGTAACTACTATAAGAACCTCATAACATAAGAAGTGTATTAAAATAGATGCTTCAGTTTAGGACAGAACTAACATTATGGGTTTTGCATGTCAGAGCACCCATGATCAAACCTTAATGCATCTCACCCACTAGTCAAAGGCATACATGGATTCCCAGGGCTCTTTCACTGTGTATGCTGTTTACTTGATTGCACACTTGCAATGGAAGTGTATTCATCTGTGTCATTAATTATATGCAATGCCTGGATAGGTCAAATACTTCAGACCTCTTTTAGCTGTCATTACAACAGATTGCTTTCTCTGGTGGTGTTGATTCATCCATGGCATTATTTCAGCTCTAACATGTATAGTCTCACTAAACTAAAATTAGTGAACTCTTCCAGTCACTGCCCATGAAAGTACATGTTTAAAGAGGCTGATTTTTTCAAACTGCTAGAAATAAAGTTTCAATTTGCAGTATACTTAAAGAGCTTATAGTCCAAATATACTAACCATCATGTACCCAAAACCAATGTTTGAAAGGGGAGCTAATTCTTCTATATATATACACACACACATGTAAACAAACACGCACATTGTATTATCAAGACAAATGATATAACTAATTTACTGACATTACAGGTTCATTTCAGAATCTTTCACTACATTTAGCCAAGTAGAGCTGTTACACTCAGAGTAATCTGACAAATACTTTGTAAATTTTAAGAATATTCTGTTCTGAGGTACTCTTTTTGTTACCAGTAAGATTTCTATTGTAATTCCCTGTTTTTCCAGATAGCAGAATGTAAATTATTTACAAGTACTTTTTACATGCTGTTTGTGGTCTATTTGTTATCCAAAATTAATGACTTTCCACTGAATTAGCAATTACATATTAGAATCTTTCTTCAAGTTACAAAACTCTCTGTCCTGCTAAAGGCATACATGTATGTAGTGCACAGTATGTTAGTGCTGCTGCCTTACTTCACTGCTCAACTTCACCAATTATGTATTTCTGGTGGTGTTCCTGTCTTTACACAGCTATGAAGAAGAATATGAAATGGAAGTGAACAAATCTAAGAGAACTTGCACATAGTACAAAAAGTGAGCCTGATAAATATTAAACTTTGAAAATTTTCTATTACATTCTTCATGCTTATACAAGTGAGAAAACATTAGCTGCCATTATCTTATAAATCAAACAACTGACAGTGCACATAAAACAAAGAGTGAGCCTGATAAATGTTAAACTTTGAAAATTTTCTATTAGATTCTTCATGCTTATACAAGTGAGAAAACATTAGCTGCCATTATCTTATAAAATCAAACAACTGACAGTACACATAGAACAAAGAGTGAGCCTGATAAATATTAAACTTTGAAAATTTTCTATTAGATTCTTCATGCTTATACAAGTGAGAAAACATTAGCTGCCATTATCTTATAAATCAAACAACTGACAGTGCACATAAAACAAAGAGTGAGCCTGATAAATGTTAAACTTTGAAAATTTTCTATTAGATTCTTCATGCTTATACAAGTGAGAAAACATTAGCTGCCATTATCTTATAAATCAAACAACTGACAGTGCTTTAACTTCACATTTGGATTGTACAAGGTTCTTCAATATGTAAATTTTTTCTTTCATGTATATGTCTATATGAATCTGTATACCACCTTTCGAACATAATTTTGCATGATAATATAAATTTTTTAAACGAATTTAGTCCTGATGAGATTTAATGGTAACAATAAGTATATCACATCACCTGCTCTCTATGACATTTTAGACATTCTGCTAAGCTGGAACAGAAATTTTCTAACATTGGTCCAAACTCTTAAGATAAACTAGTTAGGAGGGTAAAATTAACAGCTACTTCCGTTACATCAACCTCAAATAGAATAATTAAAAGCTCCTATTACTATCATAGGAAATTTTCAATTAAAAGCTCCTACTACTATCACACAGAAAGTGTTTAATTATTAGCTCCTGTTGGCATCACAAAGGAAGTTTTCAATAGGTTACTCAGCACTGATTTTTAGATTTTACTCATGGAACTGATGTTAGAAATTTTGTTACGCAAGCCACAAGCTTTGAATGAACTTCCACCCTTACGTGTGACTGTGTATATTGTGCCAGCCTGTGATGAAATCATCATAGAAGGGTGACACAACCTCTGTGTGCAGTAATTTCTGTAAGCACTAACCTGTTATGTTAGGTGCATTCTTTCCTTGGCATTGCCTATGTTCAATTGAGTTTTTTCCTGTGCTTTTCGAGTTTATTGTTGGTTTCATCGACTGACTTTATTCATTTATTGTTATACTTCTTATGGCCAAGGAAATGCCAAAGAAAGTGGAAGTGCCACAAAGAAAAATTGAGGCCTTTGCCTAACTAGTAGTTGTCCCACAACTATGAGATAAGGCCATAAGACATGCCTTGTCTGTGGTCAAATGTCTTTCATGTCTAGTTAACTTAAATTTTAACTATGTAAATAGATTTGTTCTTGACCTGTGTACATGCATTGTATCACACCTTGCATAGCAAGACAACTGTCATAGTTATAGTTTCTTTCTTTCAGTTTTCTAGTTGCTTTCTTACAGAATTCTGTATCAGTATGGAAATTGCTAATTAAAAAAATAATAACAGAAGCTTGTAAAAATGTTTATACAAATAAAAATATATCGTAAACTTTCAATGTACGCAGTAATCCAGTTTTCAAAACATCAGAGGTCACTGTGACTCAAACTGTGTACATAGCAAGATGTTACCTCTGGGTTGGAAAAGGTGGTGAAATAAAAGATATGAGTACAAATTATGTTGTTTTTTCGTCAGGAGAAAATAAAAGAGATTTGGTTACCCATATTAATATGATTGTCTTTTGATGTTGTGTTGACTCTGCTAATAGGATACTTCATCAAAATATCAAGAATTTTAATAGCTGCAGTAGTAACTTGTGGTTTACCATCCTGGAAATTTGGTCAATTACTTTTTTGTACCATAAAAAACTATTACCTTTCATACAACTACTGTGAAACTTCCTGGAATAGCTTCCCAAAAAACAATGATTCAAATTGTTTTAGTTTTTTGTAACATCATGTTTTATCACAAAATTTAATACATTAAGTATTAAAAAGTTTCAAAAAGATATCAATACAAAAATTAACATCATGGTCAGTTTATGTACATTTTCTAAGCTAGTAAATAGATTAGTAAATAATAAATAGCAATAGAGCACTTCATAATCTTTTTACCACCTTTTTGACAAAGACTTGCTTATGAGTGGCAGCTTCTTAAATAACAATGGACAACAAAAAACTTGCTACTGGGTAAAACTCAAGTGATTCAACATAACTTGATGGTGCTAATTTCAAAACTGTAGTTAGAATTTGTCCATCGCTTCTAGATTTTGAGTTATTCTAATATCTCAATATTTTATCAGCACTATGTGAAATATCATGCAATCAACTTAGTACAGTAGATTTATGCTATGAAATTGAGTTTACTTGGACAATTTAATGGGTAAAAGGCTTCCATTTTTGACAACTTCAAACACTGACTGTATTCTATTTATGTAAAATTCCAAATACTTCGTTCATATATCCTATTTGTTCTCAATATAACTGTAGTGAATTGTACTACATTTGCTTCAATCCCATGCTCACCCACTCTGCCCAGGAATCAAGAAACCCTCATGTGCTCAGTTTGCTAGAACATTCAAGAAATCCCTCGACTGAGCATAAAAGTGGTGGAGTCAGGCGCCTCTATCTCAGTTGCCTCTCACTCACTCAGTTCATCACTTCACCTTGCTCTGCACACAGTCAAAACACAGTCTGATCATCTTCCTCACATCATAACTGTGATGTAATCAAATTCTAGAAAACTTTGTTTTTAAACCACTGTGTCAAGCCAAATGTGCAAACTGTACAACACACATGTAGAGCCCAATGTATTTCTTGGCTCCCAAATTGTGGTAGTAAGCAACCTTTACCTTGTGTGTGATGTTTGTCCTTTGTGAAACTGTAACTTATATTTTCTACTGATGTAGTAGGAACTGGTTGGGTGATTTTTAGCACTTTTGTACTTTACTTGAACTGGAGACAGTCAAATGATCTTCTATAAAATATCAAATAATTTATGTTTCCAGAACTAGAATTTAAAAGGCCTAAATAAGAACAGAAAAGCAAGTATGCCATTTGCAGTTCCCATGATATGGCATGAACACAAAGATCATCTAACTGACTGTTATTTTTGCATGACTAATGTTTCTGGATATTCAAGTAAAACTAAACAATACATTAAATATCTAGATATTGTATCTACAATGAAACCAGTACCTCATGGGGATGGTCTTCCAGTGCCACATCCACCAGCTAATTGGGAAACAGAAGAGTTATCCTGTGAAGAAGACAATGAATCATCTCATCCTCTTCATCTCCTAATTATATTCCTGTTGTACCTCAACATAAACCCCCTCATTTGATCACACAAGAAGACCTAAATGACCTGATTCGTGACTTGTCTCTATAAAAGCAGCATGGAGAATTGCTTGGCTCTCACTTACAGCAACAGTTTATTAGCTCCAGGAACAAGAGTCTCAATTTATCGAAGTTGCCATCAAAGTCTTGCTTCTCACAACAGCATGCAAGATACTTTGTATTTCTGTACACACGTTGATGCACTAATGTAAGAAGTAGGTACTGAACATCATTCTCAAGAATGGAGACTTTTTATCTACTCATCTAAAGTTAGTCTGAAAGCTGTACTTTTGCACAATGGGAACACTAAGCCATCGATTCCTATTGCTCATGCTGTGAACATGAAAGAAACTTATCAAAGCATACAGACTGTACTTGAGGCCATCAACTATGATCATCATAGGTGGAACGTATGTGGTGATCTAAAAGTTACTGCATTCCTGCTAGGCCTGCAGATTAGGGATACCAAACATTGTTGCTCTGGGACAGCTCAGAAGATAAAAATCACTTCAAAAAAGAAGGAATGGCCAGTGAGAGAGAATTACATTCCAGGGAAACAGAATATTGAATACCAACCTTTAGTGAATCCTCAAAATGTGTTTCTGCCACCAACTTCATATTAAACTGGAACTCATAAACAATTATGTAAAAAGAAATAAACAAAGATGGTCATGGTTTCAGATACTTGTCTGACAAGTTTCCAAAAATCAGTGAGGCAAAAATGAAAGGAAATATCTTTGTTTGGGAAGTGCTGATAGATGATGATTTTGAAACAGTACTCAATCAAAAAGAACTTGTTACCTGAAAATCATTCTTAAATACAATTTTCAATGAATAAATAAAGTTATAAATAAAAAGTTATTTTCATAATATATAAGAATATTTTGAATAAATTTATCATAACTCGTAAACTAGAGTTGATCAGCAATTTTCAACATGATTTTTAGAATCAGCATCGTCAAATTACTCAGAAACAGTTAAGTTTTTTTCTGTTGATAAGGTGTAATTAATTTTAAAATGAAAATACATGCATTTATTAGAAGATAAAATTTTAAAATTCACTAATTACTATCAATTAAATCTGAAAAGTAATTTTAAGATTAATTTATATGTGAGTTCAAGCTTCTTAATGTAATTATATAAATTGTAGAATAAACTGTTTATAAGTATCAATGACATTTGTTACTATTGTGCATCTGTTGATAGGTTCACGATACTGGAAATCCTTATGTATTTAAAGGTCCACTTCTATGAGACATGACAATCATATTGTACTATAACTAACAAAATTAAACAGAAAGACTTCCAAATCTAATTATTGAAGAAGTGTGTGAGTGTATGTGTGTGTACATATATAATTTTAGTTGTGGTCAGTTCAAGACCAATGAAAGAATTGCAACTAAAACACTACGTACGCATGAGGGTCAAATGTCATGATAATTTTACAGAATTACATTTAATATTTAATTAAACTATTTTATTAAAAATGTATGTCAATAATATTAGCATCAAAATAAAGTTTATAATTCAAATTTTATATCATCTAAGATCTAATTTTTTAATTAAAAAAAATTATCAATCTTCACTTTTTTGTGACAAGTCTGCACTCCGAATTCATTTTAGTTTCTCTTTCTACTCCTGTTATGGGTTTCAGAGTGTCCATCTAAGTATGAACTCATACTATAGATATTGAAAAGCCAGAATATAATATATTAGCATCTAATCTTCTTGCTTTTCTTTACTGTAATATCGATAAATTTTCAACATCCACAAGACATGCCCTACTGTCTCTCTCTCTCTCTGTCTTTCCAGACAGGTATATTATTTTATCTAATATTGCTACTAGACATGTTTATAACAAATAAATAGAACAAAATTCAATGTATTGTCTTCTTAGTTTTCTTTGTTTGCATCTTAACTTGAGAGCTGGCAGTTTCCAAATACATACTGTTATGTGTTGAACCAAGACAATACTCTGAGCAGTTAATGGAAGTTTTAACCCATTTGTAGCTTAGCTATAAAGTCAATTAAATTACAGTAGTTTTGAGACATTATATCCTAGTGCATGATAACATTTTTGTATTAAAAGATGCATATTTCAAAGTAACATGAATTATTTTGTGGACAATCAACACAGTGTGAAAAAAGGTTGTATTATCGAAGTAAATTCTTATGTACAAGTAAGACTATAGCTAAGTTTTGTGGTAAATTTATTGGCTACTGGTGACATAGGTGTCCTTTACCACTGCTTTTGCAGAAAACCACACAAAACCAAGTGGGCCAAATGGTATGGGGTAAACTCTGGGAAGATAACAGCATGTAAATGCTGTTATTTCAACTAGTTTACACTATAAAGCCCCAGGCTGGGTCACTTTCTTAACTGGCATGAACAGAGCCAAGACTGGCTTGGTTGTGCCTTTCTTGGTTCTGTTACAGGAGCCACTTAAACACCACTTTTGTGGTATACCAGTCACCGCCATGTAAACCACCACTTCAGCCAGTAAAAAATATTTTCTTTGTCAATAGTGATAAATCTGTGGTAAATTGAAAACCTTAAATTCACATAACTGTTAGTGCCATCACTAACTCTCCTAATGTCTGTTGCACTTCAATTACAAATGAACAAGTATTCTTGAAAACTGATAGAAGTAAGAAGGTACCTCATTTATTTACTATTCCATAAATTAGCATTTACATTTAATTAAAAAATCCAGAAAAGGTTATTTTAGGTTTATTGGTAAATACAATTGTTCTGAGAATGGTTTCTAAAGTTTTTATTTATATGGATGTGTAACTGACTATATGTTTGACAATGAAATTGCCGCTTTTCTTTGTAGGCACATAATAGAAATATTAGTTCCGTGGATGCCGACAAGTTAGATATCAATAAAACTCAAAAGATGTACCTGCATTAGTTTTTAGAAGAACCTGCCATACCTGTTTGAAGAAATAGTGATATGTCAAACAGAAGTTTGGAGATACAACTTTATGGCAGTATCTGCTCAAAAGCCACCAGTTACTTTATAAAGTATGCAGCTATAAAAAAGTAACATGCTTTGGTATTTCAGCTCAGTGAAGTATTAGTAATATCTATATACACATTAATGTATCTTTTGCAGTTTTTTTTTGTTCACTATGGTCAACATGTTTCTAGACCTTTATGGAAGCAGTTCTAAGGTTTAACACATACAATGCACATATCTATGTTTTATTGATTGTGAGAATCATAAAATTAAGTTGTTCTTATAGCAAATGAAGGGGGTTTGTGTTATATAAAGAAAGTGCAATCATTATACAATGACTATTTAGTAATAAATGCTGAGAACAACAGTTTTTACTGTAAATGAAGTATTTACAGCTAGACAAATGTTCGTACACTGAAAACATAAGTCCTAATAAACTAAACTAAAGTAATATAATTTTTCAATAAAAATAGAGTGAAATCAGATCAATACAGTATTATTTTTAACTTGTGCTTTAATATTTACTGTTATTCAAACATACAATATTTTTAATATGAACACTTTATCTCTTTTAACTAGGCAGACTTTTTGTCCTCCTATACATTAAATCACATAAATTCTGCTTTGTAAACTTGCAAGAAAAATTCAGTGTACACAGTGTACTACAGTCCAAAAACTGTGCCTTTTGTTAAGAACTTTTTATTAATTTGTAATATATATTCTATCTTCTAGAGAAGTTTCTGATGTGGCTAAAATAACATCATACAGCTTCACATGATCAGAGGGCTAGTTCTGTTAAGTGTGAGAAGTATATTACTGAAAACATTTGCAACACACTTAAATACACCCTCTGAATCACTTGGTGAAAACATTATTATTATTTATTGTAGCTTTGTTTGTAAGCAAAAACATAATCTTCCATCAAATTGTTTTCATAAATGTGAAAATATCTAGGTT
The DNA here is from genome assembly GCF_000517525.1 of Limulus polyphemus. NCBI lineage: Eukaryota > Metazoa > Arthropoda > Merostomata > Xiphosura > Limulidae > Limulus > Limulus polyphemus. Next base: position 89,474 of record NW_013666848.1, on the reverse strand, counting down.
TAAAATATATGTAATATATTTATAAGACAATGCTGAGTAGTTTATTTCACAAAGAAATAAATGTTAACTGCATTCCAAACAAAAATAAAAGGATAAAAACTTGAGTTGAAGAGCTCTTAAAGATTTGCTTGAGGAATTCGTCTATATGCAGAACATATTACATGAAAAATTGGCCTATATGCGGGACATATTAGTTGATTTTATTAGTCACAATATTTGGTTAGTGTCAGGATACGTGAAGGTATTAAGCTCCTTTTATGTTATGATCCCGGCTAAATATTCACACTAAAAGTACAAGGTTTCTCAAATTTAACTACTTACCTATGGTTCCCATAAGTACATAAACTGGTAATTCCACAAAACTATAACTGATGTTCTGAAAAAAAGAAAAACAGCAATTAGTTTCACTATGAAATACATATGTGTACAAAGAAGCATTTTAAAATAAAGATGCTTTGAAATAATAAAACCTTATAAAGTAAGATAATTCATTTTAACATATACGGGAATAAAACAAAAACTAATTTTAACATAAATAAGTTACTGGAATGATAATTAACTTTCTATGCATATAATTAAGTTACAGAAAAATTCAGAAACTTTAGAACCAACAAGAAACCTTAATTTTCAGCACAAGAGTAAAAACAAATTATTCAACCATTTATTTACCAGGCTACTATCAAAAATGTGATCAATGATAACTTTGCAAGTTAACATACAGCAAATAAAATGAATATGTCAATAAAACATCAAGTTAAGCTAGTCTCAGGTCAATTATAGAATTCTGTCTTTTATAAAATTTACATTCTGCTGTTTTCGTATTCCTATAAATTAAATCATAGATTCTGCTCATTTACTTTTTATAACATACACAATTATGGACACAAAGCAACTATAACCATAGCTTTATTTTCATAAAGAAAAATACCAGTCTTCCTATAGGTTATTAGCCCTATCGGCCCAGGTACCCTTTACTGTGCATGAAGCAAGGTTTTAGTGTCTTACATTCAAAATTTTATTAAACTACTTTTTGTTTATGTTATACCAATTAAAATAGCACACAATGTTAGCTAATAATCCCTTTTTTAATAGTATACAAGTTTTAAGTTATTAATTCTAAAAGGAAACATAAAAAAATCCTGAATTTCCACTAGTGTAACACACGACACATTTTGTCTTAGCCTGTCATTATCCCTATTTTATCCATCACCCCCTCGAAAATTTACGAAATTAAACGTAAATTACTCTCTATAAAATCATTATTGCTAAAACAGACCATAATTTTTATAGCCTTCAATTTTGTTTGGTTACAGAGCTATCTAATAGAAAATCAGACCCCTCCTGCCACACCCACCTGTCACATCCTCTCTTTCACAATTTGTTGATAGTTCTCTCTTACGTTTCATTATATATTATTTATAACCAATAGAAAATCATGGTTTTCATCTTTCAAATGGCGTATTGTATAACATTGTGTTCTGAACAGATAACCGTCAATTTCACTCTGAGTAGCAACACTGTTCCCATGGGAAAGTTAACAACTAGCTTGGATGAATTTGTCTACTTTCTGCATGTTATTAGCCTATATTCTTTGGTGTATTATTTAATTAAATAAAAATTGTTAAGTGCTTTACCATAATTGCTAAAAAAAATCAGGCTTAACTCTACTCAAAGATCAAGGGCAAGAAAAAAAGATTGGATAAGTACTTTATTTCTTGTTTTTCATTTTTATTCTTTATTTATTATTATTATAAAAGTAACTAAAATTAAAAGTATGGATCTTTTTAAATTATTTTAGAATAGATAAAATAAGTAATAATAATAATAATATAATTAAAATGGTTCACAAGGCATGCATGCTAGCAGCTCGTGGATAATGTAATTCGATAGCGTAACGTGAGCTGCACGTTCCCTTAGTGATTTACAACTTATAATGGTGCAGATAGCAGTTAGACACGGTTCAAATGGCAATAAAAAGGGCAATAAAACGCTAAAATTTAATTATAAATAGATATATAATGTTACGAACTAAGAGCTACTTAGGATAAACAAATGTAGTTTCATGTTACAATTTGAAGTCATACTAGAAAGAAAAGAAAGTTAATTTAGGTGTATTTCGATTTTTTTTTGGTGGTTATAAGGTCAGTCGAATTGACCGATCCAGTTTTGAGATAGGGTAGAGAAAATAACATATAAACTATAAGAGTTTATTGAAAAAAAATCATTTGAAATGCATTTAGGTTTTAGAGATTACAC
>NW_013666848.1:83402-87197 GCF_000517525.1 Limulus polyphemus | reverse complement strand
TTTCGATTTTTTTTTGGTGGTTATAAGGTCAGTCGAATTGACCGATCCAGTTTTGAGATAGGGTAGAGAAAATAACATATAAACTATAAGAATTTATTGAAAAAAAAATCATTTGAAATGCATTTAGGTTTTAGAGATTACACAAAGGAAATTTGATATTTTTGAGATGATGAAAAGTATTTTTAATTTGAAGATGAAAATTACTTTGCACAAAGACTATTCAAAACAAATACTTAATATATTCATGGACAATTCTTTATTTTATTAAAATACTTCACTAAGAAATATGACTTTTTGTATGTGAAAGACTGCCAAATTTCGTGAAGATATAACCAATATATATAGAGATATAAGTATTAAATTTATATCAACTCGAAATGAGTACAAAAGGTCACGTGACTCAGTCAAATTGACTGACCCCGTGTTGAAAGACTGATGAGCTGGAACACCTACATATTTTTCTTCCATAATACTGTTAAGGTTATTCCAATGAAAACTCATAATTCAAGTAATGATATCTAATATACATTACCTTGCATTTATTACAATTAAAATTCATCTGCCATTTATTTGCTCAAATCATCAAATAATCCAAATCCTTTAGTAAAGCAGTAGTATCCTTCTCACAGCCAGCTACACCCAAAACTTTAATGTCATCAGCAAATTTAAATAATCTATTTACCATTCCTTCATCTCTGTCATTAAAGTAAATAAAAGGGCAAAGATCATAACACATATGACATTAATCCAGTTTGAGTGAACTCCATTCATAACAACCCTCTGCTTTCTTTCACTTAACCAGTTTACTATCCAATGAGCTCGTACCAATGAGCAGTATTCAAAGAATGTCAAAAGATTAGTAAGGCAAGATTTTCCTCTACTGAAACCACGCTAACTATCCAATAAAACTTTAAACTTTGTTAAATGACTTTACAAACATCTTTTTTCAGACTTCCAAAAACTTTTCCAACCATTGACGTAAGACTAACAGGGCTATTAATGCTTGGAGACGGCTTGAATGGGTAATGAAGAAAAGGTTTTTGTCATCATCAGGTACAGGGCTATATTTACTGGAATAATTTTTGTCATCCCTCTTGAAAAGAGGACTAAAATTAGTCAACTTCCAGTCTGCTGACAACTGCCCACTATTCAAATAGCTAAAAAAATAGTAGCAAGTGGCTCAAATATCCAATCTTTAATCTATTTCAAAACCTTTGGGTAAACATTATTTGGTCCAGGAACTTTACTATTCTTTAAACTTCCCAATTTTTCTTAACATGCTCAGAATTAATATGATCATCTTATTCAATTCTTTTTCCATCTATCAACTGTCCAGGATGAGGAATATTGCTTAAATATTCATTAATAAAAACCGAAGAAAAAGTATAATTTAGTAGTCCAGTAATACTATAATCATCATAAATTAGCCTTCCCATATCATCCCTCAAAGGCTCTACTCCCTTGTTTACCCTTAATGTATTTGATGAAATCTTCAATATTAATTCTTACATTTCAGCCAATTATTTCTCAAATATTCTTTTTATTTTCTAATTTACTGTTTCACCAACTCTCAAACCTTCTATCAGTGCAGTCAATTCAAACTAATTATATTGAAAATATTTTCTTGAATTTTATCTTGTATACCTTTTGTGAACCATCCTAGTTTTTTACTTGCAGCCACCCTCTTTTCTGTAAGGAACATGCCTATCTTGAACATTTAAAAATAAATTTAAAATATTTTCCACATTTGATCTCCAACTAATTCATTTGTTTAATTCACAGCAGATATTTATTGTATCATTACTTCAAACTTTGCTGTTATGAAATTTGGAGCCAAAATCTCATCTCCTACCCCCTTTTTAGCAAAACACCAAATCTAATTGAGCAATTATCACTTGTATCTAGATGTTCTCCAATCTCCATCCTTTCAACCATTTTTTGTATAAGAAATTAACATTAATAATTCTAAACAAGCATCATTCCTAGTACGTTTCCTAACCAATTGTAGAATAAAATGATCTTAAACAGTTTCTAAAAACCGTTCTCCCTCATGATTTGACTCTAACATTTCTCAATCTAAGTGCCTGAAATTAAAATTTCTCATTATTGTTACCTCACAAGCTGATGTACCCATCCTTTATCCAGTTTATGAATTTACGGGGGTGGATGCTATGATAAATAACACAAAAGTCCTAAATTTCACAATTTATTTATAATATAACATATTATTACACTATTCACTATTACCTCACTAAAAGTTTTGTATAAGGTTTAATAACTCAATAAGAAGAGTTTCTCAATAATTTCATCTGTTTCTTCTGGTGGTCTGTAACAAATTCAAACTAAAAGCCTTTTCCCCTTACAACCACAAACCTAATTGCTATTAGCTTTAATATTCTCAACTTCAACAGAATGTAACTCACATTTTACATATAAAGCCACTCATCTTCCTGTTTTTAGTTCTCTATTTCTATGAAAAAACCTATAACCTTGTACTTCAAAGAAATTCCTGTCATCAAAATTGTTCATGTTTAGCCAGGTTTTAGTTATTCTCATTATATCAAAATCCTCTCTTTCTACCAGTGATCTAAAGTCATCCATATTATTTCTTATACTTCTAAGTTTACAATAACAACAGCTTAGCCTACAGTTAAAACTACCTTTGTTCAAACACTATATCCCTCTCTACATTTTATTTTTCTTCATTATTCTGGCCCTCTCCACTGTCTAGCATCATCCCAACACTATATGGGACTAGTAATGTTTCTTATGCCTAGTATAAATTTGTTGTTTATGTTGTTTGCTTCTTGTTCACTTCAGTATTGATTATTTCTGTTCATTTATATAAATACACACACACACACATATATATATCTTTTTTTTAACCAGTACAACACACATATCAACCATGATCAAACAGTAGGTGTACAGAAGAGTTAAAATAATAAAAAGACTTATCATCTGTCCCACTAAATTTTGTAAAATTCCACTCCAATACAAAAGAAATCACTTATATAAATCAAATTAACATTCTCAGTGGGAGAAAACATTACAATAATTTCTACAAAAATAGAGAAGAGTATCATTACTTACATCAAATTTTCCAAAGTTAATCAACCCAGAGTAAGAGAGCTGTCCAGGATGATTATGATAAGCACTGAGCACCAAATTCAAAGTGAAAGCTGAGATCATTGAGCAAAAAAACTGAAAAAGAGAGTTATTAAATTTGTAACTCAAAATGGCCAGAGCACTTAATTAATTTTGTTCATTTTACAGGTTTCACAGAAATTTGGGCTTTTAATAATAAGTTTGTACTTCAAAATAACAACATTGCCTATGTTATCCAAATAAAATTTCTAATTTTTTTATAATTCTTTGACTGTAGATCAAAATATTAGGACCATAAGTCTGCAACAAGCCTAATTGTTTAGATACAATGCAGCCAACAGGTCTCAAAACCCTTCAACACCAAATCTTATTTGTGTGATGACAGAACTGCTGTATAATGTGCAAGTGTCCAACCTTCCTTCCTAAATAAAAGTATTTGTTCACAGACACTCTACTTGTTCAAATTGCTAATGAATCATATCTATACTTTCCTTGTGAACAGTAATATTCTTATTTGTACCTGCTATCTTACAAGTCATAATACAGCTTTCAGCATTTCAGAGCTATTACTTTCTATAATGAATTACAACAAAACAGAATAGATAACTCTTTTAATGGCTGGAGATGGCTTGAATGGGTAATGAAGAAAAACTTTAATATAAGTTTAACATAACAGCAAATGTACAA
>NW_013666848.1:79999-83309 GCF_000517525.1 Limulus polyphemus | reverse complement strand
AATGTACAACGTTTCAACAAAGTTTTGTCATTATCAGGTCATCATCAGATAACTCTTTTGTTTCAATTTATCATTTATCATAAAATGCAAGAGTTCTGAAATGCTAAGCTAAAAGCCTAATTATAAACCTTGTTTTTTTTTCAGAATAAAAATTCAATGTTTCATATTAAAAATATTCACTTTACCATTACTGAAATATTCACTTAAATGTGACGAATAAACATAAACAATTATGCTGTTAAGTCTATATATAAAACTTTTAAGCATAGATGTTTTTGTTAAATACAAGTATTTATATAGAAAGTTGAATACATTATATTAAAACAATTTTGAATTTGCAAGTCAACCAGTCACATGACAACCACAACTGATATAAAGCCCTGATAGAACTGAGTGTATCAGAGCTACATCTTAACATTATTTAGCATGATGCTACCAAAAATTGACTGCCGTTGGAAATGGTATGTGAGAGTGTTTTCTGAGACAAATACTGATACTCTCAGGTCATACAGATGTTTGAACTTAACATTTTAAATTTCCAAAATGGGAATATCTATACTACTTAATGGCAAAGGAATATAAATCAACTCAGGGTGCCAGGACCATCCATAAAAGACCTATAACAAGTCATAATCTAGTCATGGTAAGCAAAGTGCAGCATTTTGTAACAGGTCAATGGAAAATACCATGTCTACAACCCAATCAATAGAATGAAACTTTCTACCAGGAAATAAACTAACAAGATGTAGGTTCACCAAGAAAAAGTTTCCAGTCATATCTCCAAATGAACTATCATATGCCTGAAGTAAATGTATAATGAAATGAGATGCAAATCAAGTATTCAGACAGAGCATCTATGGATTTTTGTGTAATCAAACTCTTGAAACAGGGACTAAGAAACTGATGTCTTTGTATGTTATATAGATTATGGAAAGCTCATACGGAACAGTTGCATGTTCTGGACATAACAGCCTTACAATAGAGCATTTTTCAATGGAAACTACACTGCTAAAGAATGTTGTCAAGATGTGCAGTCATCAAATAAAATAATGACTGAACGTGGTGACATGGACTATAATGACATGGTGAGCCTCCAAGATTGTTCTTATATAATGTATTCAACCTCTATGTAATGATTCACTGACCATTACGACAATATGTTTCATATGCAATATAAAAAAATCTCTCAAATTACATTTCACATTACTTTTACAAGTTTTATAAAAATCAAGAGTACATCTATGGAAATAATTAAACATAAACATAGATATACTGCTACAAGACATAAAACAACCCTGAAAGCTAAAATGAAAAATAGGAGTATCCTAATTCCTCTATCCTCACATTACATTGTATATATTACTATAAATAATGTGATTAATAAAAGCAGCATATGCAGTAACTTGTAATCACTTAACCTTCATATTACAGACTTGTTCACTATTGATGCGGTCACACATTACACTATTCCTCATATGACTTGTTCACTACTTGTGTGGATCACATACTGCACTACATTAAGTAGTTTTTGTCTGTTACAACACTCAAGTGTAAAGAATAGACCAAAAAGTTTGGTGAAATCCTCATTTTCAGATGTGATTAGTGGTATTCATTGCAACATTCATATTATTTTGTATTTAAACTCTGTGTGTGCCCGACATGTTTAATTACGGACCCTGTAATTAACAAACTCATGGGCTCACTTGCAATTTAGTTTAGAAAAATGCATTTATAAAGCTAATGGAGTAACAGAAACCAATCAGTGATTCTAAAGTTATTAAATTAACTGTCATAAAAAGTGTTCTGTATACATTTACAAATGTACCTTGATAAGTTCAACAACTACAGATTTTAGTATCTAAGAACCTAAGGCAATAGGGATTTAATCCAATAAGAGATAACAAAAATCAACATACAATGCTCCAGGTAAGTGTTTGGTTCCAGAAGCTTGCACCTTCTTCTAAACTAAACAAAACTCCACCTATATTAAAAAATAAGTTTTTTTAAATCTAATTTCAAATAAAAAGATATTAGATTTTTCAGAAATTGTATTTGCACAGTATATGACAGACCTAACCTCACACATATACAATGTGCATTGGTACAGTAGGTATTACATAATATATGAAAATGAGAAATCTAAGATTAAACAACATGGAAGAGAAATGAATTCAAATTAAAACAAATAAAACTGACAAGATGTGGAAAGCGTAGCAAACATGAATGTTTACTTTTCTTACATACAATCAAAGATGTACAATCAATCAGAATTGGCCAAAATATATATGAGAGGTAGATTTCATACTTCAACAGCCAATTCTTGATAAGCTCCTAAATTATTAGATTTAATATAGCAGTTAAATATTATATTTACTGCTATAATAATAAAATTGCTTGAATTTTTTCACCGAGTGAAATGAATTACAGTACACTGTCTTTCAAGTCTTTATCGAAAATTTGTTTTCCTCAAAATTGAAAAATAATTAGGTTTTTATAGATCAGTAAGAAACAAACCGTTTGAAGGACAGACATGGAATACATTATAACAAATGTTAAAGTTTCACGGTTCTCACACCTTCAGCAGAAAGATATTCAAGAATAATTCTTAAATTTTTCCAGAATGTTATCACAATTATTTTAGTCTTCCTTAAAATTCCTAGTATAAAGTTTGCAATCAATAACTATAGCATTAAATCTAAACCTTTATGTCAGCCGTGTTTCCATGGTGTCAATAAATCTAAACCTTTATATCAGCCGTGTTTCCATGGTGTCAATAAATCTAAACCTTTATGTCAGCCGTGTTTCCATGGTGTCAATAAATCTAAACCTTTATGTCAGCCGTGTTTCCATGGTGTCAATTTGTTTACTTTGATATGCCAAGTTCTATTTATAACGTCAACATATGCAAAAGTGTTAGTTATATATAACATGAAGTAGGATATGAATGGCATGTAAATTATTAGATGATCTCTATATTAGTCTACAACTAACGTTTTTCAAGTACTCTCCACACAACATTGACAAAGTATATGGTTTTTACCTATGTATCATAACATTGGGTTCAAATTATTTAAATATCACTGTTAAATATAATTAACACTTAAAAAACATGCCATAACACACTAAATGTTTATTATAAATGGAGTTTGGAGACTTATCACAGATGCATACACAAAATGACTTTGGTAAGCAAAGGAACAAAACACTGCAGATCTTTAAGTTTTTAAAATTCCTTTTCCCCGAACACTTTGTAATTTCCCAAATTTTTCAAAAAATTTCAGAATATTTCCAAATAAGGAAATTGTTGAAT
>NW_013666848.1:73228-79128 GCF_000517525.1 Limulus polyphemus | reverse complement strand
AGATACACACACACACACAAATCATTTATTTATTAATAACTGAACATTATCCATAAAGGAATTAATATTGTTACTGATTTTTTTTTGTAAGTATAAATGTGCATTAAAAATAAAGTTTACAAAGACAGGCAAATAACTAATTTTACACTTATTTATAATAAATATGATTTGTTAAAAAATAAATTTTTATTACTGAAATACCTATTTGGAAATCTGGAATATGTATAGGTCACTACTTAAAGTCATTCAAAATTTATAAATGATTAACTACAATTGTTTTTAGGTATTTGTTCATGACATCAGGATGGAAAGACCAATTTCAGGTAGTTGGGGTTGTCTCAGCACACCTGGTTTATATTTTTTTTTTAAATGTTTTTTTTAAGTAGAAAGATGGATTTAATTATTACAGAACTATTAAGGTAAGAGTGTTTTAGTTTCTATTTAATGCCATTGAAAAACATTGTGTAATAATTATTAAAAGGGTGGAGTTTGAGAGTCTTACAAAAGTAGATATAGGGTAGTTTATTTCTACTACAAGTTATTTTTACATGCTAATTTAAGTTCATTCCATAATAAGTAATACTTATTGAAAAGGGTTGAGGTTGGAAGCCTTAAAATTGTAAAAATATAGGGTGGTTTATGTCTACAACAATAATCTTTTGTCTTTATCATAAGACTGTGGAGGACTACCTTCCCACAACTGGCTACAGACAGTGAAAGGCAGCAGAAGTTGAGACTTTGTGGATTTAATCCATCCACTTCGACTGCACTCTTTAAATTCCTTTCTGAGCAAGTCACAAGGTTTTTCCAAGTTACATATCAAATTTAATTAAACAACTTTAGTGACTCTGTATTCTAATCAAATTAGCATTATCACATATGTTATAATTCAAAGTTTTATACAAGTTTAAATTTCTTTACTTCAAAAGAAACCTTTACCTAAAAATACTCAAACTTCAATTTTGTTGTCAGATGTCACACAAGTGATCACAGATCTTAACATTTTGTTTCTATTACTTCAATAATAGTTCATTTACAATGTACACACATGTCTAGACTGAGTCTACTTACACAGAACTGTTTATGCATTTTTAGTTCAAATTCCATTGCCAAGTCATAGACCACAGAAAAATATATTTCCTCACTTCCCTTGACAGTAGCCACGCCCACCTTTTTATTTGGACATGATTTTTAGAGCAATATGTACTTATTTGATTAACATGCTTATAACCAACAGAAAGAGCTTATTTTAAACTGCAATCTACCAATTGTTATTTTAAAATTGGCATGTAATATTAATTATCAAATATGTCAAACAGCCGAAGCATTTTTTGCTGATTTTGTCTTCACTAGCACTTAGCATTGTCTCTCACCTAGATACATATTAGTATGATAGTTAAATTGTATTTAGGATTTACTTTTATATTTTAGTTAATTATGTATTATTTATGTTTTAAAATTCATATTTGAAAGATGTAATAATTAACACAACCCCAATTTTGCCCTGGTTTGCAAGGGTTAAATTACAATGCAAGCACAAAAAATATTTTGCCAAAGGTTTTCGTATCTCTGCCAAAGCTACTGTAATATGCCATGAGGGCACTTACTAGTATGTGTCAAGAAAAGGTTATAAGCCATAAAGGACAGAAAATGAAAATAAAACTTTAAAAATAATCTATAAGTGAAAAGGTAGAGACCTGAAATTATGAATATAACCAAAAGAGGATGTTTTAAGATTATTTGATGAAGAGTTAAAAGGTATATATATATATATTTATGTTTCTTAATTTTAAACATTTCAGTGTACTGTATACTGATGATAATAGCTACAGTTAGTGATCTGATAGAGAAATTGAAAAATGAAAATATAAACATTTACCTTAAAAAAACTTTTGATATTCATTTAGGAAGTTCTAAAAGTTATGCAAATGAAATTTGAAAACAGAAATATAAAAAAAAGTATTTTTATACTAAACATAAAAATCACCTTGCACTTGAACTACTCAAAATCTATTATAATAAATAATGAATTTTTAGTAGAAATTGTAGAAAAAATTAAGTATTTTATTTTTCTGAAACTACATGCCTTTATGAAAGTTTCTCTAAAGTTTCAAACAATTTCATCCTCTAAATGAAATTTGAGAGGGTGTTATATTGAGATGAAAGGGTTAAGCACTCAACTCATTACCCATAATTAATTCTCCATGGCTGCTAAGTTTACATCTGCATTTGGATCAGGAATAATAGATCAAATATTCCAAACGCTTTTGGAAGTTATGACCCCAGACATTTTTCAATATGACTTAATGATAATGACAAGGACTGGTAATGGGCAACTTAAAAAAAAGTTTTAGGTCTCATTGTAAATATTTTGATTTTGACTTATATTAAATTTCATTACTGTTATATAGTGCTAATAATAACCTATAATACTAGAACTATTGATTTCTTTATGTATATATATATATGCACGCACACACATGCACATAAATGAATGTGAATGTTTCTTAACTGCTGATTTGAAGATGATTTAAAATTTTTCTGGTAGTTTTGATTATTGAGCGACATTTATAAGGACAAGGAACAGTGGCTCCTACTTTAGGTGCCAAGTGAAACTAACTATGAGTAATGTTTGAAATGGTTAAATATCAAAGGAAACTACATCTCATTCAGCTCAAACATTTTTAGTAAATAATAATCACATCAAATATAACATTTAATATCTTGCTGATGTTTTTATCACTTCACGTAAACAGAAGGATACAGTTTATGAACAAAAAGAACTGCAACTTGAATTTTAACAATATAGCTGTGACAGCTCCAGAGTACTCCAATTTTTTTTAATGGCTGAATTTCTTTAGAGTGTGGTACATGAATACATCATTTATAGCATTTATTTTGAATTTATTCTTTGTTTTGCATAGGTGTTACTTTCACATAACATGTGATTGAGAAATATATTAACTACATTTCATTCTAGCTACATTTATTTCTTTGTTTTCAAGTAGATAATACCTGCTCTGCCCAGAGGAGGGTACTGCTGTAATAATGTATCTTGTAGAAGTTTGTTAACAGCAGTGGGTTTCAGTGATCATTCAAGTGACGTATATATGCTATGATCGTACCTATGTTATAAAGACAATTACCAGTCACATGGATAGAGCTAGTTACTCTGGATAATTAAAAATTTTCTTGCAAGCTAAGGAACACTGGATTTAGAGTCTAGTACATGTAGAACAGTTGAAGACAGAGATTTCAGTAAAAGCAGTTATCTCATGTATGTAATACCAAGTACACACACAGTGTTTTACTGTGATAATAAAAATTATCAATTTTGTATTTCAATTTGTGTTCAGTCTCATTATTCCATTTAACAGCACAACTCAGTTAACAGGAGATATAAACTACTTCATGATATATATCTTGACCAAATCTCCAGTTATTAAGTGGACCTATCTGGTAGTTCAAAGGTTGATTCAATTTTGCTTATGTATACCACAATACTTTCCATATATGATTCTAAGTTTACAAAAAAATATTTCTTTCACTTATATTATAGTTATTTGGATCTTAAACGTTGTTTAGCAACAAGTAGTTCTTCTATTGATTGAAGAAAGTGATTCCAGTTGAATTATACAGGCATTAAATTCCTTCAGTTGTAGTAAATCTGTACATTTCCCTTCAAATAAATTTATGTAATATTTCAAAAAACAAATAAATTATGATAATAATTATGCTTCAAAAGGGGTTGCAACAGTTTAGAGATACGTATAAAAAAATAACAGCTTCCGGTGGCAGCAACGATATTAAAAATGATGCAGTGATATATATTTTTTATTTTCATTTATTTGTTAGCAATGATAAAATAACAATAACAGTATTGTCTAGGAACCTAATGTAATGTTTACAATACATTAGATTTCAGTGTTCTTTAGTTTAACAAATTTTGTTTTAAATTTAAGATATTTAGTTTGGGTGCAGAACAGTATGGTTGGTTGTTTGTTTGGTGCTTTATGGCGCAAAGCAACGAGGCTATCTGCACCAAACAACCAGTAAAAACAGTGAAAGTAAATTAGAATAAAATGTAAAAATATAGCGAGTTAAAACCAAAATATGTCGATAAAAGATTTATATACAATTAAAAAGACCTATAGTGCGTAATAAATACAATCTACTCGGACAGTGTCACCATTACCAATGACACTGCCCAACATCAGGGGTAAACTCTTAGAAAATGCGTGTCAAAAATGGTGCTGCCGCTCATGGTCGTAACGACGGCATGACAGTAAAATGTGGGCTATTGTGACTTGAGTGTCACAATGGCTACACATTGGTGGGTCAATATCAGATAAAAAAAAACAATGGGTTAAAAAACTGTGACCAATGCGTAGCCTTGTCAGGACAACTTCCTCCTTCTGATCCTTACGGAAGCAAGACGGCCAAAGACCAACAGAAGGTTTGATCTGGAAAAGGTTATGAGGTTGATCTGTTATGAGGTTGCTCACCCCAAGTCGACTGCCAACTGGCACGAATCCGTGCCTTGAAGACAGGACCATAGTCCATGTACGGGACAGGCACGGCCATGATGGCACCAGAGCAGACGGACTTAGCTACAGTGTCAGCGAGCTCGTTCCTGTGAATATCGACATGGCCAGGTATCCAGAAAAACTGGATGGAAGCAGAAGATAGAGAAAATTGTGCCAGTCGTTGTTGAATATCGACGAGAATAGGGTGAGAACTAACGTTAAGTGATTCCAGGGGCAGTAAAGAGCTAAGAGAATCAGTGTAAATAGTACAATTACTGTACTGCATAGCTTCTACATGATCCAGGGAAAGAGAAATAGCATACAACTCGGCAGTGAACACAGAAACTGTAGAGGGGATCCTGCGAGCAATTACCGAGCCACAGCACACCATGGCAGAACCAACAGAGTCACCCGATTTCAAACCATCTGTGTAAATAGGAAGAGAAGAATGGTTCAAAAGATGTTCAGCAAAAAGAAGATGGTACTTCCAATCAGGAGTATCCGCCTTCCTCAGATGACAGGAAGGGATGGTAATAAGCCATGGTGGAATGGGCTGATCATTGGGGACAGCAATGTCATCCAATGCCAGACCCAATTCAGCCAGTTGTGCCCAGATACGAAGGCCAAAGGGAGAAATAGCAGACTGTCTGTTCTGAAAGAACATTGCCCACTGAGGAAGAAAGACACAATCCTAAGTGGGATGCAGTGGTAAGGATTGAAGCTTGGTAGCATATTGTAAAGAAAGTTGCAAACGACGGAGGTGAAGAGGAGGTTCGTGGGACTCAGTGTACAACCTCTGGACTGGAGAAGTGCGAAAAGCCCCGGTGCAGAGCCGAAGCCCCAGATGGTGAATGGGGTCCAGCATCTTCAAGGCCGAGGTCCTGGCAGAACCATAGACCAAAGACCTATAGTCCAGTTTGGATTGAATCAGGGCACAATAGATCCTGAGCATAGAACATCGATCCGCTCCAAGAGCTGGAAAAGAGGACACGGAGGATGTTCAGAGCCCTTGCACACTTGGCACGTAGCTGCTTGATGTGTGGAATGAAGCTAAGCTTATGGTCAAAAATAAGCTCCAAGAACTTTGCCTCATGGACCACACAAATAACTATATCACTGAGACGGAGCTCGGGATCGGGGTGGAGACCCTGTTGGGGGCAAAAATGCATGCAAACGGTTTTGGAAAAAGAAAATTTAAAACCATTTGCAGTGGTCCATGTCAACAACTGATTGAGGGCAGTCTGAAGCTGCCTCTCAATAAACCTCATGTTTGACAACTTCCACATGTCGTGTCAGTCGTCGACATAGAGCCGATTTGCAACAGTCGGAGAAAGATTATTAGTGATGGCATTAATTTTAACACTAAAAAGTGTG
>NW_013666848.1:71284-73106 GCF_000517525.1 Limulus polyphemus | reverse complement strand
AAAAAGTGTGACACTCAAGACACAGCCCTGAGGGACTCCAAGTTCCTGTGGAAAGGAACGGGAAAGAGTTGAACCCACACGGACTTGGAATCGCCTGTTCAACAAAAAGTTTTGAATAAAAATGGGTAAATGGCCACGCAACCCATAGGAGTGGAGGTCCTGCAAAATTCCATACTTGTCATAAGCCTTCTCGAGATCGAAGAACACAGAAACAAGGTGTTCTCTTTTGAGAAAGGCTTCTCTGATCGACGTTTCAAGTCGAATCAGATGGTCCATGGTGGAGCATTGTCGATGGGACCCACACTGGGTGGGTGAGAGGAGCATGTTCGATTCCAGGAACCAAACAAGATGAGCATTAACCATCCTATCTAGGACCTTACAAAAACAACTAGTCAAAGTGATGGAACAATAATTAGAAGGAATCTTGGGATCCTTCCCCGGTTTAGAGAAAGGGAGGACAATAGCATTAACCATCCTCTCTAGGACCTTACAAAAACAACTAGTCAAAGCGATGGAACAATAATTAGAAGGAATCTTGGGATCCTTCCCAGGTTTAGAGAAAGGGAGGACAATAGCCTGGCACCAAGCATCAGGAAAAACATGTTCTTGCCAGATCCGGTTGAAAATAACAGAAGAATAGCAAGAGAGGCAGAAGAGAGATGGTGCAACATCTCATAATGAACATCATCAGGTCCGACCATTAAAAGGTATCCCAGGCTCGTTTTAGAGCCTTCCGTGCCTCCTGGCAGGCAGGCCTCCACCATGGACGAGGATACCGAGGAAAACGTGTCAAGGTCTTAGGAATAAAATTAGTAGCTGCCTGGACGATACAGTCAGTCACTGCAACCACACAATCGTCTATTGATGGCAGATAGACAAAGGCAGGATCAAGTTCATAGAGAGAGAGGTGAGAGACGGCCAGTCAGCCTGATCCAACTTCCACCATAGCACTCGGGTCGGGTGGCATCGACCATGGCCAACCTCCCTCATAATGATAGGAAAATTATCACTGCCCCGTGGGTCACTATCGACTATCCAAGAAAAGCAAGTGAAAAGTGAAGGGGAGCAGATTGAAAGATCAATTGCAGTAAAAGACTGATGAGGTGCATGAAAATAAGTATATGTTCCAGTTTTGAAGAAAGAAAGGTTGTGATCTGAGAGCATATGCTCTATGGAATGACCCCTTCCATCAATATCAGCACCACCCCAGAGAGGGTTGTGTCCATTAAAGTCTCCAAGAAGTAAAAAAGGAGACGGCAACTGGTCAAGAAAAGCATCAAGGTCCGATTGATCATAAGTCTCCCCAGGAGACAGAAAGAGAGAACAAATAGTGATAGTACAACCCAAGGAAACACGGATGGCTACGGCCTCCAAGGGTGTATCGAGGGACACAGATAAAGAGTGCACATGCTGTTCAACCAGCAGTGCCACCCCTCCATGCACCTGCCCATCACACAACCTGTCATTCTGGTACAAAGAAAACTGCTTAAAGGTGACTGTATCAGCAGGTTTCAGAAATGTTTCCTGTAAGGAGAGACACATGGGATGATAGGAGTCAATCAAGGCCTTAATATCATCGAGATTAGAACAAAAACCTCAACAGTTCCACTGTATCAAAGAGGCCATTTTTATGTAGGTTTAGAAGAACAGGGTGGAGAACCCTTCGGTTTATGACCACGCCGTTTTTCTTTACCAGATGGAGGTTGATCTACCTCCATGGATCCTACCCTTGATTGAGTGGGTAGATCTCTGTCATCAGAGTGAGAATCCAATGACTGAGGACGTGATCAAATGATCATCCTGCATTTAGGGGCCAAAGAAG
>NW_013666848.1:62442-70284 GCF_000517525.1 Limulus polyphemus | reverse complement strand
GCACTTGGAATCGCCTGTTCAGTAAAAAGTTATGAATAAAAATGGGTAAATGGCCATGCAACCCATATGAGTGGAAGTCCTGCAAAATTCCATACCTCCACGTAGTGTCATAAGTCTTCTCGAGATCGAAGAACACAGAAACGAGTATTCTCTCTTGAGACAGGCTTCCCTTATCGACGTTTCAAGTCGAATCAGATGGTGCATGGTGGAGTGCTGTCGACGGAACCCACACTAGGTGAGCATTAACCATCCTCTCTAGGACCTTACAAAGTCAACTAGTCAAAGCGATGGGGTCATAATTAGAAGGAAGCTTGGGATCCTACCCAGGTTTAGAGAAAGGGAGGACAATAGCCTGGCGCCAAGCATCTGGAAAAATATGCTCCTGCCAGATCCGGTTAAAAATAACCAGAATAATAGCAAGAGAGGCAGGAGAGAGAGATGGCAAAACATCTCAAAATGAACATCATCAGGTCCGACCATTGTACTACCAGATCGATGAAGAGCAAGTTTGACTTCCACCACTGTAAAGGGGCGATTATAATCATAGAGACGATCGTCCCAAAAGGAAAGAGGCGATCGCTCTGCCTGAGACTTTATGGCCAAGAAGGCAGGGGAAGAAACAGAAGTTCTAGATGCACGAGAAAAGCTCTGGCCGAGAGCATCAGCAATGCTCTGGACATCAGCAACTTCCTGGCCATTGGAGAGCAAGATGGAAAGGGAATGGGAAGCATACCTCTCAGTGACTCTCCAAATCTTGTCCCATACAGTTTTGGAACTAGTGGTAGAAGAAATGCTAGTAGCGAACTTAATCCAAGACTCCTTTTGGCTTTAACGTCGAACCTGCCGAGCATGGGCACGGGCCCGCTGATAAACAATGTGGTTAGAAAGAGAGGGATACCGTCGGAAGGTGTCCCAGGCCCGTTTTTGAGCCTTCCGTTCCTCCTGGCAGGCAGGACTCCACCATGGACGAGGATACCATGGAAAACGTATCGAGGTCTTAGGAATAGAATGAACAGCCGCCTGGACAATACAGTCAGTCACTGCCACCACACAATCGTCTATTGATGGTAGACAGACGATAGCAGGATCAAGTTCAGAGAGAGAGAGGTGAAAGATGGCCAGTCAGCCTAGTCCAGCTTCCACTGTGGCACTCAGGTCGGGTGGCATCTCTAAGTATGATAGGAAAATGATCACTGCCCCGTGGATCACTGTCGACCATCCACGAAAAGCGAGTGAAAAGTGCAGGGGAGCAAATCGAGAGATCAATGGCTGTAAAAGACTGACTAGGTGCATGAAAATAAGTATATGTTCCAGTATTTAAGAGAGAAAGGTTGTCATCCGAGACCATGTGCTCTATGGAACGACCCCTCCCATCAATATCAGCACCACCCCAAAGGGGGTTGTGTCCATTTAAGTCTCCCAAAAGTAAAAAGGGAGGTGACAACTGGTCAACGAGAGCATCAAGGTCCGAGTGATTATAAGTCTCTCCAGGAGACAGGTAGAGAGAACAAACAGTGATGGCACAACCCAAGGAAACACGTATGGCTACGGCCTCCAAGGGTGAATCGAGGGACACAGATAAGGAGGGCACATGCTGGTCGACCAGGGGGTCTTCTGCCCTTCATGGATAATAGAGTTGATAGGTCTACATCTACTCCAATCTCTGTCCCCACTATTCCATCCAGTGACTGCCTGAGTCAACCTCCTCAGGCACCAGCCTCTGGTGTCCGCTCGGGTCCTTCTTTGGCTCTCAAATGCAGGACAATCATTTGATCACGTCCTCAGTTTGACATGAGATCTGCCCACTCGATCAAGGGCAGGATCCATGTAGGTCGATCGACCTCCATCTAGTAAAGAAAAATGGCATGGTCGTAAACCGAAGGGTTTTCCACCCTGTTCTCCTAAACCTACATGAAAATGGCCACTTTTGATACAATCGAACTGTTGAGGTTTTCATTCTAATCTCGATGACATTAAGGCCTTGATTGACTCCTATCACCCCGTGTGTCTCTCTTTACAGGAAACATTTCTGAAACCTGCTGATAGTCATCTTTCGGCAGTTATTTTTGTACTGGAATGAAAGGTTGTGTGATGGACGGTTGTGCATGGAGGGGTGTTCACATAGCATGAAAAAGACTCAGATGGTGGCACGGAAAGGTCCATCTGCACTCCCACTGTAGCAGTGGAGTGTAGTGCAGTGGCACATGTCCGAGAAGGAATAGGGAACAATAGCTTCCGAGCCTCTGGATAAGAAATGTTGTGAACAGGGGCAAATGTTAGGGCAAAACCTAAAGTAAGAGGGGTGAGAACCACTACAATTAACAAAGTGAGGGTCCAGTTTGCATTTGTAGGTGTCGTGGTCCTTGCCACCACAACAAGCACACGTCACAGAACCATGACAAGATGTCTTCGAATGACCGAACCGATGGCACTGAAAACATCGGAGAGGGTTGGGAATATAGGGCCGTACCTTACAGTTAAAATAACCTGCCTCAACAGCAGCAGGTGGACGTGGTGCTGAAAACATCAAAATAAGAACTGAGGTCGGCACCATAATACTATCTTGACGAGTGGAGATCCTTCGAACTGCTGAAACTCCTTGGCTGGAGAAACCAGCAAGGATCTCTGACTCGGGGATAGACTTCAAGTCCCTCTCAACAATAACACCTCGTCAGGAATTCAAGGAAGCGTGGGGAGTAACCTCAATGGGTATATCCCCAATGGCCTTTGAATTCAAGAGGAGTTCACTGTGCTTAGCTGTGGATGTTTCAACCAAGATATCTCCAGAACGAAGCTTCTTAACTGACTTTGCAGAGCCAGCAAGCCCCTCTAAGCCCTTCTGAATAAAAAAGGGAGACATTTGCCCTAAAGATTTATCGGACAGTGAATGCAGGATCAGGAAGCGAGGTACAGGTGTACTTTGTGATGGAGACTGCTGTTCAGAGTCTTCTAGGCATGGTCGTTTACCGATTAGCAGAGTTTTAAAATTTTTTTTATTTGGATTGGGGGGGGGATCCATAATTAAGGAGAAAGATTCAGTGCCCGCTGCCCCCACCCGTCATGGAGTAATATGAGGGGACACACTACAATGTCAAACAAGGACACTGTAGCCACGCCAGGGTTTCTTGAGCACTATACCCAAACACCAGCATCAGACACGATATTCACAACACCCGTTGAGAATGCCCAACACTGGTACTCAGTTGACCCTAGCCCGAGTGGACCAGCCAATTAACCCTGAGGGGCCCACCCCAAGGCCACCCGTCTACAGGAATTCAAGGCCAAAGTAGTTTGTTGCAGTGCCCCAGACACCACTCAACCATCAGGATCCTCTGCTCCCCTTCACGGGTCGCCATGCACGGCAAATACATGGGTGGATATTTAGATCCCAGAGGAAGTAACTGAAAATACAGAATCTTCCCTGGGAGGTCCCCTCACCAAGTACAGGAATCCACGTCGAGGGGCAGAACAGTATGTACATTATGGATATATGCCTGCAGTAGCTTACGTAGTTAACATTACCCAACAGAAGGTTATAAGGTTAATACTTGATGTTTTGAAAATAAAATCATTGCCAATGTTGACATTTTAGAGTGGAATGCTCAAAAGTGAGAAATGTTTTTTTTCTTTTCATAGTCTAACTAAGTCAGGTATTTTTAAAATAATATCAACAAAAGGTTACTAACCAATAATATAATCAAAGAAGAACAAAACGTGCTGGAATATTGTTTTAATATCACACACAAAAATGAAGTTCATGCAACTGACTTCTCACAGAAAGTGTTTTCCTAATTAAAATGAGATGTGTTTTCTTAAACCCTACAAAACTCTTACAAAGATATTTAGAAACTAAGTTGAATATATAAGTTTTATATATATACAAGTTTTCAATATATATTTTTTTTGTTTTTTCAGTTGAGTGATTTTACCACACTGTAAACCTTAAGTCAATGTATGATGTTATGTACAAAAAGACATGTCCAATAACATAAAGATTACATTTTTAATAACTATGTGGCAAAACCAACAGTCAAGAAAACTGTATTTATTGAATTTTTACTAAAAACAGGATATACTTACCTACAGGAGCTCCAAATGCAGCTGCCACACCAGCTGCTGCACCAGCAGACACAAAATCTCTTTTTTCATGATCTTCTCGAAATCTATAAAATATCTGTAACATAGAATAAAGTAAGCAATAATGCTGCAATATATATGGCACTATAACACATTGCTAACATGGTGCAGTAGTTCTTCAAAGAAAACAGATATTATCATGGCATTGAGAAACATTTGGTTGTCTTCTGAATGTTTAATAGGGTAAAAATAATAGCAATCACTGTTAAGTATTTTGCTGGTGCAACTGCAGTTCATTTAATATGAATGGAGGATAGTGCTTATTTCTAACATGCACATATCACCACTGCCTTTCTTCAGAGACATATTTCCTTTCTGTCTCATCCTTAAATTACACTGTATAACAAAAAGATGAAATCACAGAATGATGGAAGAATAGGGAATAAAGGTAAGTATCCTGCATGAAAATAACATGCCTCCAGGAGAATATGAATTGAAACATTCAATGAAAGGTCTTCAAACTGCAATTTTCGAAAACCAAAAAAAGATGGGAGTAAAAATTGGAAAGGTGAGATAAATGATTTAGCTTGCTCCATTGTGAAAAAGATTTGAGACTTCATGATCCAGAACTTGTGAGCAATTGGACTGGAAGGAAGAAGGAAAGATATTAAAACTAGACTGAAGGATCTGTTTAATCCAAGTACAATAGAGTTGAGGGTCCCACAGAAGAACCAAATATGTGAAATGACCATCCCAAGAGACAAAACAGGAGATTCATTAAATTTTTAATTTAACAAGAAAATACTCAAATAAATTCTCAGTCTTCACTTGTGCAGATCATGAGATGTCTCTCTGCTCTGAATTCTCCATTTTAGATTTTCTTACTTCCTTGACATGTGTTTTAAGAAAGTCCACCATTAAGATAAACCAACAAAAGATATCAACAGGCTAGAATTCAAAATAAGAACCTTCCACCATCTTTATTTTCTGAAATACCAATAAGTTACATCCACAACAGAAAATCCTCATAACTCTTTATGCTTTCAAAATTAATTATTTACTCATGCTTGCTTTTATAGATTATTTAGAAAGCCATAAAAAATTACAGTGGATCTAGGACATTCTGTTTTACTGTTTGAATTAATGTCTGTATTTAAAACTTCATATTTTAAAGGTATATGAAATATATTTTGGATAACCAACTTAATAATAAAAATTTAGGGTTAATGAAGACAGTCTTCCAAGAGCAAAAGAACCTCAATCCTGAAGTGCTAAATTTGTGATTTGTTATGTATCTTTTTTATTTATTGATATACTTTTTTAACAGAAGTAAATAAAATGTAAAAACTAAAATCTTGTTATAATAGATAAAAGAATTTAAATGAAAAAATAAATTCATGTTTTGTACTGAGGAACATAAAACAGAACATACATAGTTAGCTTACAATATGACCTTTTATTTACCCTAAACTTTCCTCACTTCTGCTGTGCGAGTTACTACTATTCGAGACATTCAGACATGGTTCAAAGAGCAATAAAACAATAAAATTAAAAGAAAACAGATGCAAACACTTAAAGAGTCTGAGGCTGATTAGGATAAATCACTGTAACATCTGTTACAATCTGTAGTCATTCTAGAAAGGATAATTTAGATTTGTTTCATATTTTTTGTGGCAGTTACAAGGTCAGTCAAATGGACTGACCTCATAATAGTGTAAAGGTAGAGAAAATAACAGATAAAATATTATATTTTATCTATTATCTTCTCTACCCTAACACTATATTAGCTATATACAATTTTATTGAAAAACTTTTGATATTCATTTAGGTGGTTGTAGAGGTTAGTTAACTGAAATATGAAAACTATAAAATGAAAAAAGAATTTTTATTCTTACACGAAAATCGCCTTGAATTTAGCCGAGTTAAAGTCTGAGTCAGTCTGACTAAAGTAAATTCAGTGACAAATATTTAGAAAACTACTAAAAAACGTTGCATACATTAAGCAAATTTGGAACTATAGAATTTACAGTAAACATTAATTTAACAAACTCAGACCAATGGATCAACCCCCAGATAAACAATGAAAATAAAGCTTATGTCTACTTATGGGCAGCAAAACAAAATAACCATCCAAGGAATCTTGTAAAGAAAAAGTTGCTCTTTCTGTTGGTTATAAACAATCCAATAGCAATGTCCAAGAAAATTATTGTCATTTCTTGAAATACAGAATGACCTGGAAGGAGTGTGATATGTGGGTTTGATATTCTTTTTTATATCTCAAAAATTTATATTATGGCTTTTAAACATCTATCATACATGTTTCTAATTAGTTGGCCACTCAAAAAATCATATAAGGGTAAAAAGAAAATTTAAAATGGACAGTTAAGAGCACAGATGTATCTTGTGACACTTAGATGAGAAGATTGAGAAGTTATTGAAATATTTCCTTTGAAATAAAGAACTTTAAAATCAGATAATACAAACATTTGAATTATAAACATTATGTTTTGATGCCAAGCATTTTGATATACAATGATATCATTTGTTTAATTGAATTTTTAATCTGTGACTCTGTAAAAAGTCATGACACATGCACTATGACCCTCCTGTATGCATAAGGGTTAACTCTTTCCATATGGGCTAGGTGCATTGCACCTTGTACTTAACCACCAGGTAACCATGAGATTAGTGATATTATAATGTCTGTGTTTTGTGTATCTATAATATCTAATATGTTTTGTGTATCTTCGCAAAATTTTGCAGACTATCAGTAAGCATTTCAAGTCTTTTGTACACCAAAAATAGGCTTCTTTAATTAACCATTTTTACAAAAAATATCTCCATGAATATATGGAGTCAAACTCACTCAAAGTATTGACTGCTCTGAATGCAGTGATTATCAAATTTAATTTGCATAATCTCTAGAGCCTCAAAAATAAATATCAAACTTTTTTTTTGCAGAAAAACTTTATATATTTCATCTGTTAGTTTCTTTACCCTAATATAAAGCTGGTCAATTTTACCAACCTCTTAACCACAAAAAATATTGACATAAATCTACTAATTTATTTAATTACCCATTTTTTTTTCCTAGAATGACTTAAAATTATAACATGAAACTACATTTGTTTATTTTAAATAGCTTTAGACTTGTAACAGTATATATCTGTTCATACTTAAATTTTATTGCCCTTTGAACTGTGTCTAGCTAATATTCATACCATACAAGTTGTAAATCCCTTGGCACACATGTAGCTCACATTACTCTATTAAATTACATAATGCATACTGATATTTATACCATCTAAGTCGTAAATCACTTGTCACACATGTAGCTCACATTACTCTATTAAATTACATAATGCATTGGCTATTTGCTTTCTCAAGGAAAATTGTTATTATTATTATTATTCTATATTTTACCTAATCTACAAAGTTTATAATTTTTACATTTTAGTTACTTTCATAATAATGAATAAAGAATACACATGAAAAACAAGATATATAGTACTTACCTGGGTCTTCTTTTTCTTTGCTGTCAACTAGTGATGAAACTTAACCTTACTTTTTTATACTAATTGGTTCTATAGCACTAAATAGTTTTTATTTAACTAAATTAAATATTGCACGAAAGAACACAGAATAATAACATGCATAAAGCAGACAACCTTATTATAATGGATTTAGATTGTGTGTATGTGTATATATGTATATATATATGCGTGTGTGTGTATATATATATATATATATATATATATATATATA
>NW_013666848.1:38627-62421 GCF_000517525.1 Limulus polyphemus | reverse complement strand
GTATCTATGTATGTGAACTAATTAATAAATGCAATGTGGCATCATCTACTACTGGATGGCACCACAAAAAAATCCATTAAAAAATTCCCTACTTTGGGTATTGAAGATTTAGACAATTAGAAACATAACTACAATATGTGTAACAACCATTTCTTTATCACAGAACACAATTTTAATAAAAGTACTCTCTTCATAAAAAGAACAAGACTTTCACTAGGATGTACATGAGGGTTTGATTATATCTTTATTGATGTCGTTTGTAAATATTGTACTAAAAATGGAGTTCTCAAAAATAACTTTTTTTTCAATAAAGAGTACCATTTTTAACATATAAAAACATTACAGTTTATATCAACACAATACAAACACTTCTCATGCAGTACTTCTCAGAAAAATCCTTTTTTAGAAAATGTTCACTTTTTCTAAATTTCTTTCAATGAGGTATGAATACTATGATTAGTAATTACTAGAACAAACAGTTGCCCATGGAGCAGCATTTCTGCTAGTGTCCCATAACTATCACAGTTTTGGTGACTTTCTAACAATGCAACAAGATTCCCCTTGATTCCTATGGAAACAAAGTTTGAACTGGAAGAAATATAGAAAATTCTCTGTACAGAAAACAATGTCATTTGACGGATGAAAATCTTGGCTTTCTAATAGTTTCAAATAATATAGCATTGACCCTCTCACCCCGGGTACCCTTTACTGCACATGACACAAGGTTTCAGTATCTTATATTCAAAATTTTATTAAACTACTTTTTGTTTATGTTATACCAATTAAAATAGCATAAAATCTTAGCTAATAACCAATATTTTAATAGTATACAAGTTTTATCTCTCTTATCACACTTTTAACATCAGCTCACCAGTGCTGGATTTCTTGTTTAGTTCAGGTGCTAAGTTCATTATGGCTAATGTTTCTTTTAATCTTAGCCACTGCTCATTTTCAGCCTATCCGATAATTTGGAACTGTTCAATTTCTACATTTACATTCATGCATTTTTTTTATGTCCGAAAATGTTTGAGAATTCTGCATACCTTGACACACTATGTTCTTTAACTCGATCACTAAGCCTCCTCACCGTCAACCCTATATACGCACTATTACAAACAGAGCACTGATATCTGTAGATGACATGTTGATCAGTCCGCTTTACAAATTATTTCTTTAAATACAAAATAGTTCCTTATTCTGTATACTGGTTTAAGTACCACACGTAGTTCAACTTGTGGGTACACATTACAAAGGAAGTTCTTTATATCTTTCTTGATTTTCAAAGCATGTGTTCCAGTAAATGGTAATGTCATATACACAATCTTTATTAGAACACTATCTTTCTCTTCCTTACGGGTGGCCGCTTTGTTGATATAATCATTGATAACTCGTGTTAAAACTTTTATTGGGAAGTCATTCAAATACATGTAATTTTTTATGTTCTCCACTTCATTTATAAACAGTTCAATATTACTACATAGTTTATGAGCACGATATATGAGAATTCCAATTATATTCCCTTTAAAACTATTAGGTATAAAGCTATTATAGTTAAAGTACAACCCCAAAAATGTAGATTTATGATAAATTCCAATTTCAAATTTATCATCTATTTTCTTAACTAGAGTGTCTAAAAAGGCTAACATGTAAAGTCTTTCTTTTTCTACCGTGAATTTAATAATATGATGTTGTTTATTATTAATTAATTATTATTTAATATTATGATGTTGTTTATTCAGATAATTCAAAACATTATCTACTTGTTCTTCACTTTCAAATACCGTAAATGTGTCGTCCACATATCTTTTATACACTGTCAGTTTAATTTCCTTTGGACATTCTTCCAACCATTTCTTTTCCTTAAAACACATAAATATAATAGCCAATATGGGGGCCAAACAGGAACCCATACTAATTCCATCTTTCTAATCATAAATCTTACCATTAAACAAAAAATGTGATTTTTTTGTAGCTATAATCATTAATCCATGGAATCTCTCTTTCGGTACTCCCATAAAACTACCCCTTTTCTCATATAATAAGGTTTTACATATCTCAATAGTTTCATCTTATGGTATGCTAGTAAATAATGATTCTACATCAAAACTTGCAATTACTACATCCTTATCAAATTTCAAATCCTTAATATTGTCTACAAATTCAAAGCTATCTTTCAGAGTATATTCATTATTAATAAATTCTTTTAAATCTTTACTTAAAAATTTTGCTAATTTGTGATTATAGCAACCAATGTTAGAAACAATAGGTCTCATTGGACAATTGTCTTTATGAATTTTTGGCAATCCATACAATATACCCTCATGTGAACCACAAGGTCTTATTTCTTTATAAATATCTTCTGTTATGATGTTCTATTTTTCAGTTTTAATAAGTATCTAATCAAATTATTTTCTCTGGTTTTGGTGAGATCTTTTTTTAAGGACTTTAAATTTATTTTTGTCCTTAATAATTTCATCAAACTTGTTGTTACAGTCTTCCTTATCTACAATGACTACTTTGTTACCTTTATCAGGCTTCATAATCATTATCTCTTTTTCTTACTTAACCTTATTAAGGCTTGATTTTCTAGCCACCTACTATTCCATGGTTTAGAATTCAAGTTGCAACTTCGTAAACCATTTAAACCTATACTAGTAATATGTGTACACACATTATTAAAATTAATTTGAGCAGATGAATCAACCTTACAACACTTAAGATCCTTTAATAAGAGTTCAAATCCTAATAAATAATCATGAAATTCCAATTTCTTAGAAGTGATTGCAAATCCTAATCTTCTAGATAATACTTTCTTTTAAACAATAATTTGATCAATTTATTATCACATCATCAGGATTACTGAAAAATGATTTACTAATTTGGTTTTTCTTCAAGTTTAAAAATGTTTTATTTTGTGCTAATTTTATTTCTATCAGTTAAGTGTTGTTATTTCTTATAATCTTATTATTCAAACAAAAGAAGTCAACGCTACTAATTATCTTTTTAAGTTGTAATTTATCTTCAATTATAATTTTTCATACTTTTTAAATGTTTTCTCCTTATATTTAATTTCACTTTCTAAAAACTTTTTTCTGAGTTTCTTTATATTGTTTTAATTCTTTGAACCTAAAATTAGCAGTTTTAAAATTTATTCAAAAGTTACAACTTTATTTTTTTTTATTTAATTTGATATAATCTTTTTCAAGTTTTCTATACTTTTTTAACACTTCTTTATTATACCTTTTCTGTGTAATTTGAATAGTAGAATTGTTTTCTTAAATGTGATATAAATCTGAGTAATAACGAAATAACAAAAAACATTCTATATTGACTAAAGTTACGCCAACCCAAGTCACCTATTAACCAAATACTTTTACACAAATACCAAGATTAACAATTTATGACATTCTTAAGTATTTTATAAACTAATTTAAAAGAATAAACTCAATATATTAATAATAATAAAAAACAACAACAACCTTGATCAGATGAATGTTTAAGGTGACATTTGAACAACATCTCTCCAGTTTTAGTCATACCTTCAAAATGTGAAAACCATTAAACTTCTAAAGTAACAAAGCAATCCCTATCCCAAGTAAGTTTCAATTTAGTGTTATATTTTTGAGTGGAAATCATGATCACCAAATGGTACATTCCCGATTCACTAAAAAAAATTATTCCAATCAGAATGTAAAATAATTAAGTTAATTAAAAGAAGAAAGATGAACAATTTGGTGGGTTAGTAACTTTCTGGATTGGTATCTTAGTGATGGTTTCTTGCCTTATTTTTGGGCTTGTTGGGGATGAGAAACAAACGAAAGTGAATGGCAATCATATTTTAAAGTAAAACTCCCTCGCACTGTTGATTTTTTAGTATGCATATTTGTGTTATGCCTATTGAGTACCATCCCTACATATAGAGTCTACTGACTCTATGATACAGATATTACTTAGGCAAAGCATAATTTTTATAGCCTTCAATCTTATTTGTTTACAGACCCATAAACCCAATTGCCACACCCACCTGTCACATCCTCTCTTTCATAAATTGTCATTAATTTTCTCTGACGTTTCATACTATATTATTTATAACCAATGAAAAGCTAAAAGTTTCAATCAATCAATTGACATATCATATTACATTGTTTTCTGTACAGAGAACTGTCTATTTTACTTTCAGTTCAAACTTTATTCCCATGGGAAACACAATGACAAGTTTAGCTGAATTTTTAATGGCTCTTGTCGCGTAGTTAGAAAGCCAGAAAAACTGTGATAGTTATAGGATATTGTGTGCTATTTATGTGTTATTATTCTGTGTTCTTTGGCACATTACTTAATTAAACCAAAAATTATTTAGTGTGGTAGTACCATTGATATAAAAAAGGCTTAAGTTTCATAAACAGTCTACAGCAAGAAAAAGGAAGACCCAGGCAAATACTATAATTCTTGTTTTTCCATGTGTATTCTTTATTTATTACCAACAAAGTAACTAAAATGTAAAAATTAGATACTTATGAGGTTAGATAAGGTTAGATTCAGTACAATAATGAATAATATTAACAACAAAAGTTATTCAGGAGGTATACTGACAAACAGATCTTGCAATATGTAATTCAATTTGGTAAAATAAGCCACACATTCACTGAGTGATTTACAACTTGTGTAGCAAGATTATTAGTTAGATGTAGTTCAAAAGCCAATAAAACAATAAAATTAAGCATAAATAGATGTATACTGTTAAAAGCTTGAAGTTATTTAGGATAAACAATTGTGATTTCCTGTTACAATTTGCAGTCTTCCAGAAAGTAAAAAGGGTAACTTACAAATATGTTTTAATTTTTTTATGGTGGTTACGAGGTCAGTCAATTCGACTAACTGTGTACAGTCACAGTATAGAAATTAACAGATAAGATGTAAAGTTCTTCTGGTTTTGTTTGAATTTCATGCAAAGCTATCTGCTCTAGCTGTCCATAATTTAGCAGTGTAAGACTAGAGGGAAGGCTAGTCATCACCACCCACTGCCACTACTCTTTTACGAATGAATAGTGGGATTGACCGTCACATTATAATGCTCCCACAGCTGAAAGGGCAAGCATGTTTGGTGGGACAGGGATTCAAACTTGCAACCCACACATTGCGAGTCGAGCTCGCCATGCCAGGCCAAAAGTTCATCTGAAAAAAAAACATTTGATATTTTTTTAGGAGATTTGGAGGATTATGCAAATGAAATTTGAAAAATTTCAGATGAAGAAAAGTATTTTTGATCTTGACATGAAAACTACTTTGCACTCGGAGCAGTAAACACTCTGACACCATATAATTACAGACAAAGTTTTAGTAGAAATACTTAATTAAAAATAATGATTTTTTTTTTGTCTACAAAATACTTTTAATGTTTACTGAAAGCTAGTAAATGTCATGAACATACATTAAATAATTTCATGGGCATAGTATGTATACCACCATGGTTACATGGTGATTACAAGATAATGTAAAACATACGATCCCATTGCAAAAGTAGTTTTCCTTTAAAATTGGCTTTTTCTGTAGTTATTCCCATGTTGCATTCCACATATGTTTTTATTATTTTAAGGTATCAATGTTTGAATGGATAGATAAAACAACAACCTACTTTTAGATCTTTACGAAATGTTGTGCTTTTTCCTTGGGATATTCCAGCAGCTATTACTGCTCCACAATGAATCATTGGACCCTCCTGTAGAAAAAAAAAATAATGTTCGATCTAAATGTTGAATACAAAAATCTAGTAATAATGGGAATCTGTACAAATATTCACTTATAAACTGTCCAGATATATCATTAAAGGAAAATTCAACTACTTACCTTTACATGAACTTGTAGCTAATTTAACAACAAAAAATCAACCAAGACATCTCCATAAATCTATTAGATGGTCTTGTGGAGTAAGCCTATTCAAAAATTATTTTATAGTGCTAACAAACTACCTCCACCAACCCAAAACCTTGACTTGTACTTACAAGTATGGGAGAAAGCTAGAGATAATCCATTTTTAAGACGAGAAGGATAGGAATGTGTTCATCAAGAGGTGAGTACTTTATACTATTTTCAAGCTGAAAATGTAGATTTCAAATACTGATTGAGAAGAAACATCATTCTCAATTGGAGAATAACTCTAATAATCATAAGGCATTGACCATGTTGGATCATAAAAACTGTCCACAGATTTACTGAGATTAGGCTAGATACAGTTACGATTAGGAAAGCTAAACTTAATGGGACATGGACCAGGGTATTTTACAGCAGTATTCTATGTCAGCTTCATCAAAACAGATGGGCAACCTGGATATCCATTAAAATAAGGTACATAATTTGAATAAGGATGATGTCACAAGTTCAAATGCCTAACTAGAGTAACTTATATTCATTCTAACTGATTTAAAAGTATAATGTGTGACATTTAAGTACCTTTAAAACTCTAGGATAAAAGTTGTCTGGTCCAGGAGATTTATCAATTTTTAGGTTTCCCAACTTTTCTTTCACAGTTTCAGAATTTAAAATGATATCTTTTGCATCAATATTTTCCCCATACATTAAGTGCTCTGGTTGAGGCATAATACTTTGTATCTTTGTAAGAACTGAAGAGAACATATAATTTAATAAGTTTACCATCTCATAATCTTCTGAGATCAGCTCCCCCACCATTATTTTTAAGAGGCCCAATCCTCATCCTAACACATTTTGCTTTCCCATCATATACCTAAAGAATTCTTTATTGTTTGATTTAACTCTCTCAGTTAAACCTCTTTCATATACAATTTTTGCCCTTTTAACTTCCTTTTTAACCAGCTCTCTTGATTTCCTATAGTCCTCCAAGTCCATATTATTTCCAGTAAGTTTAAATTTCTTGAATTTATTATGTTATCCCTAATACGATCTCTTACACCTTTACTAAACCATACCAGCTTATTCCACTCCACTGCCCTTTATTTTTGTAGGGAATATGTATGGACCTCAAAGAAAGAAGGCCAAGAAAAATGTCATAGATGATTTATTGTGAAACTTTTCTATCAAGGCAACACCTGATTACAAAAAGAGAAATATCCAGGTATGAATATACTTGAAATAAAATTGTTTTAAGTTTCAAGAGATGTTACTAGGTTGACAGGTGCATCACTAGTTTGTTTCTGTTAAAAACAAGTGCCTGTTTTTAAATCCCACTTGCTAATGGAAGTAAATGATGTAAGCATGCTCAAAGAAGTCCACATGCCACTTTGAAATTATTCTTCAAAGTAAAATAAGCTGTACCAAAAGATATAAGCAGTTGGTGAATTTGATGCAAAGTCACTTACATAAAAAATACACCCAAACAAAATCATTCCACAAACCTTGCTGATGAATCTTCTGATCCACAGAGTAAGTCTAACAAGTGAAAACTGGACATCCAGTGGATAGAGAAGCAAGAACATTCATTATAGAGTGGCTCAGTCTCAACGAAATAATAATGTGTAATGACAGGACACAGTAATCTGTCAGAGTAAGAGCACTTTAAGTGACAGGTGACAAAATTTTTTGAGCTGTTCAAATCTCAAGTATAAAGGAATGGCTAAGAAAAAGGTAGAACACATCCTTGGCAGAGATAATAAGAGATAAATAATAACAATTATAAAAAGATCCAAAACTAATGGTGCACAGTATGATGCAAATAGTACTCATCAAAACCGGGCATGGAGTAAATCAAACCAGGGCCAACCATAGAGTGAAAGGTGACAACACAAGAACAAGTTTTGTGGAATGTCTCATGTTAAAGAGTATACTTGTATCATGTACTAAAGAAATATGGTAGAGAGAAAGGTTAGCAAACCTTTTTGATCAAGGCAACATCTACCTACATAGAGAGCAATACTTGAGATATCAGCAAACATGAAGAACAACAGTGAAGAAAAGTTACATATGGTTGTTGTCACAAGGATAGCATATGCATATCTGAACCACCACAACTCAGTCACAACAAAATTATGTAAGTGACGGTATGCCCTAACAATAATCAAAAGTTCAAACAGTGGATATGGGAAAAAGTCTCCAAGCCATGGGTCTGGTAAACAAGAACTGTAGGGTGGAAACGTCTATATTCAAATGAAAGATCCCTATTTACTTTCCACTGGTCTGCAAGAGAACACCCAAAAGACTGAATGAGCTAACTTGTAAGGGAATAATGCTCTACAAAAATCAATTCTAAAACAAGATAAATCTTCCATTTTTGTAAAATAAAAATGTTTGGGAACAGTAGAATAAAACCTACAGTGGAAGTGATGAGAATCTCACATAAACAATACAATAAGTAAGGCAAAGTTGAGCCTTGAAAAATTTACTAACTAGTTTACATGGAAAGCAATATTGAGTGTCAGTAAACTTAGGTTCCTTGCTGACTAGAATTAGACAGTCTTCATGCAGTAATGAAAGTATATGCACAGACAATGAACCACAATACCAAAATGCACTGGCAACACTGTTGAAGGCAAAGAAACTAGGAGAAGCCCAAACTGAAGACTGTAGAAGTGATACATAACTCCAACATTGACAAAATGAAGAAAATTCCATATGTCCAAATAAATGTATGATGTGAGATTCAGAAATGTTAAATTTTTTATTTAAAATTCCAAGGAGAGTTCAATAAAATTCTCAAAAAATGTAAAATCTGAAGTGAAGGAGAATCAAGAATGATAAAGATTGGAGAAATCCTCAACAGGTCTCCAGTTGTCACATATTTCTGAACCAGAATTTGTAAAAGTAGAGCCCATAATATACTTCCAAATCATGTCGATGGCCATCTTGTTTATGAGATTAGAGCCCTTCTGACCCAAGTATTTAATATGAACAAGATTTGGAGGTGAAAAAAAATGGAATATTGAAGAATAAAAAGTGGCAGAAAAGATAAGAGTTTCAAAGATAAAAACCAAAATTAAGATTACAAAATTCCCACAAAATCCATATTAAAAGCTTTCCATTCCCCTAAAAATTGAAAATAAAGGAGGTGATCCTTAAAAATGACAAAAAACTTAAACTAGAGGCAAGGTGTCAGTACTGAAATAAAAAATGTTAAGCTGGTAAGGTGGGACCTAAGAATATCCTAGTAATGTAAGATTAAAGAGACATCTTATGAGCAGCCAAAACATCAGTCAAGCTAGTAAAATATATATAAAAAACAACAACCAAGAACCAAGTCAAACATTAAATTTGCAAGAGAAATGTAGATGATAAAACCAAAATAAACATCCTTTTTACAAGAAATATGTAGAAAAAGGAGATAGAACCTTAAACAGCCGATTCACCAAAGATTGAAAAATTCAGAAAGAAAAAGTTCATAAGTGGCAAGAAAGAATAGAACTGATAAGAAAATCAAAAGGCCCCAGTAAAGACTGAAAATATTCAAATGCTGTGTCTCTAAGGAAATAGTAGAATCAGAGGTAGTAAAAAAAAAAAAGCATAAGAGAAAGAAAGTGCACTCTAGTCAAAATATAACCTACCCAAAAAAGGATAGATGAAATAAAACAGATAAGGAAATTCCAAAAAAGTTCCAGTGAATTGAACAGAAGAAAAAGGCAGCAGAAGACACAGACTGCAAGTTCAATGAAAAGTAACCTGTTGAACACAATGAAATGGACAACACTTCACTAAGTATTTAAAAAAAAAAAAAAATCAATGGTAAAATCTATCTGGGGAGTAAAATTCTGCTCATTTTCAAAATACTCAGACAAGATTGAAGGGAATGAAACACAGGGTAAGCATGTAGATTATCAGAATGGCAAAATATACTCAGAAATAAACTTATAGTTCAATAGGTGAGAATGAGAAAACTTAATAGAAAAAATAACAGAAGGATACTAGTGTAGAAAATAATGAGCAAGAAAGGTTAGAATCTTAATATAATTTGAGACTAACTTTCCAAAAGGGAGTGGCCTGCAAATAAAAAATAGCAAAAATAGAGCACGTTTGGACCGTATGATTGTCACTCGAAAGCAATGTCAAATGCTGTACGAGATCATATTAAATATTTCAATGCAAGTGATATTTGCTGATTATGAAAGGAAATCCCTCAAGATGAAACAAGAAGAATGTTAGAGAAAATATGTTTGCTAACACAGGCCTGCAAATTTAAACTTCATAAAAGTTGTTTTTGTGTTAATAATGTATTCTCCTAAATTCAGCTATCCAGATTTCAAAAGTAATATTCTTTTTTTTTCTATTACCTCAGGATTTTTTTAGAAATTGGGAAGAAAAAGTTAACATTTTCTTAAACTGAAAATGAATTTCCAATAATACTTACCTCTGCTGACACTCTAGCTATTACTTGATCTCCAGGGTTTCCATTCTTTGCCCATCTGAGCATTAAAAATGTTTGCTCCAGTCTTTTATACCACACTCGAATGCCTTTGACCTAATTTTCAAAATTCTCCACCAACTTCAATGTGTCCTATATCTAAGTACTGTATATAAGCACCTCGTTCAGATAATGTAACCAATTTTTTGAGACATAAACCAGCTTTTAGTGGGGAGGTAGGGCAGGAGAGTGTCAGCGGAGCATTATTGGAAATACATTTTCAGTTTAGGAAAATGTTAACTTCCAAAACATACTTTCCTCTGCTGACACTATAGCTAGAATCCCACATTGAGAAGGTAGAGGGGCCAGTGCAGGCATGAACCATACAAAAAGCTTCTGTACAGAACAGGAGTGTAGCAAGATAAAGATGGTACAAGAGTGAGGGAACCGCACTACATCCAGAACAGGTATGCTCTTCACCTGGAACTATATCAAAGGTGGAATAGAATATGAGTAATCATCAGTATAGGTCAGCCCCAACCAGATAGCTGAGGTTCCACAACTCGAGGTTGGATCCCAACTTGTAGCCATAGAGTGATGTGTTTCACACCACTGGAATCACGACGAGAAAGTAAGCAACACTGAAGTGGACAAACTTTCTCCTCCACCAGAATAAGTCCAAAAGGCAACACCCCAGGATTGAAATGACGGGATCGTGTATGCTGTACTCAACCAAAGGAACGGAACTCAACCAGTCTGGAATTATGAACATTCATCCTGTGTTCAACCAAGGAAATAGGATGGAACCACTTCGCATTTGGAATTATGAGATAGTAGACCTCCTTCCATGAACATTATACAGAACTGAAATACATCAAAGTTAAGGGCCATGCAGCCCCAACGAGATAACTTTGTGTCAAATATGAACCGAAATTATGAGTAGGCTCCAGCAGGGGCTGGTGCCACTCCTACCGACATCTGGGAAAAACTTACAGGGACCCAAGTTGGAGGGCCCTCAACTTCACCCTCTTCTCCAAGAGTGGAGGAACACATTCGAACACTCTAGAGGAAAAGCCTCTGTCTGTCACCCCAGCAACTGGAAACTGGGATGGTAAGGACTCCTGAGCTCCACTAGTAGAGTCTGGGGAGTAATACACATTGGGGAGTCCTGAGTAACTTTATTCTGGAAACTGCGCAACAGGTGAACCAAGTTCCCTACATTTTTAAAGCAAACTGATCCCAATTTACTTAACCTTAGAATCAGCAGGGACAGGCAGGATCCCCTTTTGCTTTACACATGATAGTCCATGAGTGGTGGTCCATAATAATAAGGTAATACCATCCTGTAGGTGCCTAGATGGTTTTACGGAACACCCCATTTTGACAGAGCCTGTTGCAACCTGTGGTAATTATAGTGAAAGTAGTTGCTAGTGCAGAACTGAAAAGAGAAAGCATACCTGCCTGGGCAACACTCACCATAGAGTGGGATCCAATGAAAATTAAAGGGACCCTGGAAATAAAAGACTATATGATTGAGGAAAATACTCACCTCTGGTTAAAGGCTAACAGATGTGGTCAAAATAGCTACAGGCGGTTGTCAAAAACCTCAGAAGAGGAAACTGCCAGATTATGTAAGTAACAAGATAGCAAAATATTAGGAGCAGTCCACATACCAGTCTGCACAATGTCTTCCAGAGGACAATTAAACCAGGCATCTAATGACAGAGAAATGATGAATCTGTCATGAATCTGAGATGTGGCATGCAAAAGATTGCTCTCCTGTAACGATAATCCAAAATAGGTCATGTGAATCAATTTACGAAGTTACCTCGTTAGGGTAACAGGAGATAAGTTATGGGAAATAGAAGGATTCCAAAAAATGAACAATCAATTCTTAGTACCCTGAAATGAGTTAGTACAAACCAAATAAAACATATGAAGGCCCTGACATGACATAACAAAAGATTTTGATCAAAGCTGTCATAAATGTGAGAAATGGCTGGCATATGGATTGGTGAGAAGGATCTATTCCCTTCCCTGGTTGCCAGATTCTTGGGATGAAAAGACCTATCAGGGTAAAGCAGGACAAATGTAGAATGATAAAGAGTCCAATGTACGTGGATTGCAAACAACTTTTACCGACGATGTCCATAAGCCAAAACAACAAAAATTACAATTTAAGAGAAGGGTGAAACAATGAATACCAAGCTTATGGCTCAAAGGGAGGATGAGCCAATGCATGTACAACAACTGAAAAATCCCAATTCGGTAATTGAAAAGGTAATTTGGACTGAAGAATACAAAAGTATTTGAATAGATGTGACAGTAGTGGGGATTCAAAAACCTTACAATATTTGGAATACTGAAAAATTGTGGATAAATATGCCTTATATAAAACCACCATAGACTAAGCAAACATCTGGGTGGAGAATGTCTGATTGAGGTTGTCTCAACAGAGACTGCCAAAGTGGAAGAGGTAGAGGTGGACATTCCTGCAGATACCGAAGAAGCAGAAACCATGTTTGAGCTTGTCCATATGGTGCAACCAAGAGAACTTGACAGGGAGTGGAATGAACCATAGTCAGAACCCCAGTGCAATAGTCAAATTGGGGGGAAAGGCATACAGATGTAGACCAGTCCAGTCCTGACTGAATGCATCAACAGCCAGCGCTTGAGGTATCAGAGACAAAACAACTACAGTTGAGAATTCCAACGAGTTGCAAAGGCATTGATCATTTGAGACTCGAACTGAGAGCATATCCACCAAAAACCTTGTGATGTAGCATCCATGCCTTTAGAAGAATCCAGTTGGGTTGAGACAAGTGATCTGCAAGTAAATTCATCACTCCTAGAACATGACAAGGTAAAAGACTGATATGAAGGGAATGAGCCCAGTAGAGAAGATCCAAGGTATTAAGACAAAGGTCTCAAGAATGTGTGTCTTCTTGACAAGAAGTCTGAGATACCACCGTGGAATTGACAGAAAGTATCATGACAATTTTTTTTCCCTCTAGAGAGACAGACCTTGAACCATTGCCTGGAGTTCAAGAATGTTGATATGGAGGGTAGACTCATCTTCCGTCCAAATACCCTGGAACTCCTGACCTAGAAGATAAGATCCCTATTTCTGAAGAGATGCATCTGTGAACAGATAGTTCTCGAAATGAGGTGGTGGAATGGGTACCCCAATAATAGTGTTGTTCTAATCCCAACACCATTTGCAATCTACGATGTTGCTCCCGAGTCATGAGACAGGTTAATCCAAAGTAATTGAATGTATGATTCATTGGTCATGCAGTGACCACTGAAGGGACTCATATGAAGTTGTCCCAAAGGACAGAGAGGTACACATCCCAAAAAGAGAAAGAACCATCCATGAAGTAGGAGAAGGAGACATAAGTAAAAGCCTGATGGCTCTTTCCATGGCTTGAAGCTTGATAGTGGTTGGTTGAGCATGAGTGAAGTGAATATTGAAAAACCCACCCAGATGGACAACATATTGCATCAGTGACAGAATCGATTTCTCCAGTCAGATAAGGAAGCCCACTTTTGTAGCTGTTGAAAAGAGAATCTGAGAGTGTTGTTCTGCTAATTGAAATGACTGTGCCATAAGGAGCCAATCATCCATATAATGATGTGTGTATAGGCCCAAAGAATGAGAAAACCTGAACAAATCTGCAGAAGACATATAATGCTGATGCAAAACCAAAAGGTAGAGCCCTGAACTGCAACACCTGACCCTTGTGCACAAAATCTGAGAAACCACCAGGAAGATTCAGATCAAACTTGGACATCCAGAACCCTAGTCCAAAAAGCCATCTTAGGTTTCATAAAAGATTCTATTGTAAATCAAGGAGAATCTAATAATTGGTTGAATCAAGACAGATCGATGATTGGACATTAACCTCCTGACTTCTTGGCTACAACAAATAATCGGGAATAAAATTCTCGGAAGAATGGGACAGACCTTCTCTACTGCCCTTTTGACTAACAACTCTCTTATGGCCTGGGAACGAACCTCCACTAGCCATGGATCTGTTGGAGGTGACAAGGTAACAGGTTGTGCAGATAATGCTGTAGGTGATGTAAATTGAATGAACAAACCTGAAGCCAGAACAAGAAGTACCTATGGATCCCTGGTGAAAAAACTCCAGATGTTTAGAAAATGAGATAATCATGCTCCAACTGCTCCCCTACCCATCAGGATAGTCACTGATGCTGTTGTCGTTGGTCGACTCAAGCTGAAGATCCTCAAGAATACAAATGAATTCTATTATGGGAACTGAAGGAGGAAGTCAAGAAACACTAAGAGCTGACACACCCAATTAGCACCAAAAAATTCTAAGAACAAACCAAGGAATGAACTGAAGAAGACAATATGACTGAGGAAGATGTCAGCAAAATCTCCAACTCATCCTCAAATTGCTTAAAGGAACGTTGATAGGCTTCAGACAAAAGTTAGATCAAAGAAATATATCCCAGAACAGTCGTGAGAGCAGGAAGAATCCAAGAAAACTGTTAACTATTTAAAGCGATCACAGGTTTTAATCTAAACCCCCACAGGTCCAAACGGGAGTCCATCCATTGAGAATCTAAATATACAGCCCCCTGGCAGTGATGAGCCAAAGGATGTTTTTCCAATAAACTTGTGAGACAAGGCATAGCTATCCTGTCATGAAATTGAGCAGCAAATCTTCCAGCATTATTAGCAATATCAGAAGAAGGAGAAAAAAACAAGTAAACACTTGCTGTCCATTCTGCCAACAAAGGAGTGGAGTCAAATGCAATGGGAAAAACCTGACAAACCTGAGTAACCAAATGAAGAAAAGGGGCCAATCAAAATGATCCTCTGTTGAGGCTGACCTAGAAGAAGAAGGAGCCGGAAAAAAGGAGTCTAAATTTTCCCTAACTGGTCCCAGGTCATTTGCAAAAGCTGCATCAGAACCCTCCAAAGACACACCCCTGGTCCGCATATATCTCACCATGTCACAATGGATCAT
The DNA here is from genome assembly GCF_000517525.1 of Limulus polyphemus. Lineage (NCBI taxonomy): Eukaryota > Metazoa > Arthropoda > Merostomata > Xiphosura > Limulidae > Limulus > Limulus polyphemus. Next base: position 47,121 of record NW_013666848.1, on the reverse strand, counting down.
ATCACGGACAGCCTCGACGGAGAGCAACCCCTCCCCTGGCTGTCAAATAGCAGAGGTGGAAGGGAAGAGGTCTGGTAGGCTTCTGTAGTAGAAACATTAACTCAGAAATTCATGCTCGTCAGTATGTTTTTTTTTTGTCAATCTAACTAATAAATATATACAAAGATATAACTGCAGAAATGCCAACCACATTCAAAGTCACAACGTAAACTGTGAATAATTACAACATTCCTGTTTATATAAACCTGTGCTGAAAGCTTTGTCAAGAAAAATTAATTATATTATTTGAAGAAGGTGCTTATATACAGTACCTAGATAGAGGGTGCATTGAAGTTGGTGGAGAATTTTGCAAATTACAATTTGCCATGAGCATTCGAGTAGGGTATAAAAGAATGGATCAAGCATTTTCAATGCTTAGATGGACAAAAAGTGGAAACCCTGGAGGTCAAGAAATATCTATAGTGTCACCACAGGTAAGTATGTTTTGGAAAAACTCTTACTTAGATCAAATTATTATATCGTTTACCACAATGAGCATTTTTTACTTAGAACAATCGATAAGACTCACTTGTCATAATTGGTCTAGAGAAATCAATAGCCAATGGTTATCAACATTTTAAGCATAATAAAATGTGACCTGGTTTCATAAAGGTACATATGATGTTTTGTAAGAAATCTGTACATGATGGAGAAAAATGGATAACATTTTTGCAATTGGTGTACAGGAATTACTTTAGAACATGTAAAAATTTCAAGACAATAAAAACCATTGCAGGCCTGTGTAATCATTTGACTGGTTAGGTTCACCTCCATCTGGATATAATAAAAGAATACTGGTAAATAAAACAAGGTGATTAGTGGTATTTGTTTCCAGCCAATTGCCTTCCTTCTAGACAGAAGTTCAAAAGCAGTGACAGGGCAAGTAAATTTGGTGACAGTGGGAATCAAACCCAAGACCCTTAAATCACAATGGTTGATGAATGGATATACTGAAGCTCATGTAAAATTTCTCTGATATATCCATGTGTATATAAAGTGTTAAAGAATTATTTTTACAAACATATTATAATTAACAAGGACTGAATAATGTAACAACCTAAACATTCAACCTAAGATATTTATTCAGATAATGTTAAAATGTTCAATACACTGGCCATGAGTCTTATTGTCAGTGAGATAAACAGTATGTGACATTAGTTAAAAGGGTGAATCAAAAACACTAACTTTACAAACAGATAAAACATTAGTTAATAATCTGAAAATACACTTTAACATAAAAAAACATCACAAAATAATATTTAATTTAAAAAATTATAATTTAGCCTATGATTCTTATACAAACAAAGAAAAATAACATATAGCACTAACTCACTGGGGAATTTTTGTGTTACAAATTTGACAAGTTTTTGTGATTAAATTTGTTTAATCACAAAAATCAACAAAAAATAATTATACTGGTTTTGTAGAAAAGAGAGTTCTGGTTTCTTCTATTATTCTTTATAAAACAGAGTAAATTTATAAAAATATCAAAGCAATATTAAGACCTTTCCTACAGCAAGTCCACCAACGACCGATAGAACAACACCAACCGCTTTCACTATGAAAGTCTTGACACGAACAACTTCTGGAACTTTCACACCATTGAGGTAACATTTTATCACAGGAATACCACTGCCTGCTGCTACTGGCTGAAATTTAAGTTGAAAATATATGTTAGTTTATCACTAACAATCCTTGAGAATTCTAATTCATATGTATAATAATATGCAGTAATAGATATCTGTTAGAAGTTACTATGCTATGAACACATTTCAAAAAATTCAGTTTTATAGTAATAATAAAGACACGTGTACATTCTATTACACAGAACTTTCAATTTTAGCAAAAATATGTTTTTAAAATGTGTGATACGCACATTCTGTCAATAACTTAATGGAAACTAACATGTATTTATATTTTCCAGTTTTTCATTGAATTTATACCAATTTTGACTGTACATGTAGATATACTGTACCACATAGTTAGTAATAAAGAGGGTCTAAATTATCATGGGTTTAATATGCTGTATAATGCCACTTTTGGCTTGAATAACAACTGATATCTTTTGAGGAATATTGTGAACTATGTTCTAGCAGCTATCTGTAGTAATTTCTCTTCACTGTTATTTCTAAAGTTGATAAAAGCTGTGAGGATTAGTCTAACCTAACTTTTCCACATATTCAAACATATTTCTTTGCAGCAAACCATTTTCCTGCTGGAAAAATAAAAGGATCAGGTAACCAAAAAATTTATCATGGCTACCATGTAATTTAGTTGTGCAGTAATTTCCTGTTAGATCTTACCCAATGCAGCCAACAACACCTACATCACATGCCTTTATATTCAACACAAAATAACCACAAACAAATTATTCACCATATTCAGACACCAAGCCACCAGTTCACTTCTGAAAATGTAATATTGAAATTTAAATACAGTAGTCAACATTTGCAAGGGATCATGTTATATTTTGAGTATATGTCAAACAACTATCACAATGGTATGTATAGTTTGAACATTTTAGGAAGAAAAACACCTGGATAAGTCATTTTTACATCTTATTAAATTCTGTAAAATTTAACTTGGATAACAGAGCCTGAGGCACTGATGCACTCTGTGGTACAGTGTTAACAAGAAAAATTTCAAATTCAACAGTCATTGAAAGAAGTGTCCAATTCATAGTCAAGATGATTTCAGTAGTCTGTGTGACCACCTCGAGCATTAATGACTACTGCACAATGTCTGCACATGCTCATGATCAGATTAGCCAATCATTGTTGTGGAATCTGTTGCCATTCTTCAATAAGGGGCAGCTTACAGGTTCTGGAGCATTCTTGGTAAGGCAGTGTGGATGTGCATTGTCATTCATAAGCAGGAAGTTTGGCTATGTTGCACCTGCATATGGACAAACAATGGGTGCAAAAATCTCATCTCTGTATCATAGACCGGTGAACCTTCCATTTTGGATGATTACAAGGTTGGTAGGCCTGCAATTAAGATGCCTCCCCACATCAAGACTGAGCCCTCATCAGGGCATCTCCAAACTCTTAGTCTGTCAAGAAAGTCCACACAGCAGGACTCGTCAGTGAAAAGTACAGCCCTCTTTTGTTGCACAGTCCACCTCCTGTGTTCTCTAGCCCACTGCAGTTGTGCCTGCCTGTGCTATTGACTTAAAGGAACACAAATAGCAGGACATTCAGCACTCAACTGAGTTTCGTGAAGGAATCTGCGCACTGTCTGTGTAGACATTTGGACTCCTGTGGCATTTTAGAGGGAGTTATGGAAGTTAACAGCTGGAGCAAAGTGATTCCTTCGAGCCTGGATGGTCAAGTAACAGTCTTGTTGTGGAGTTGTTAGCCTTCTCCCTCATTCACCATTTCTCCTATTAACTCTGCCAAACCATCTGAACCTGTTCTAGGCCCTGGACACCACACTTTGGTATGTTCCAAGAGCAGCAGCAACCCTGCATTGAGTCATGCCTTCCTGCAGCATTCCAACAGCCCTGTTAAGTTCTGCAGGGGAAAGATGATGCCTTTGACCTAAATGAGGCATTTTCTGCACTGCATAATCTCAATAGACCAATTTTAGTATGCAGTGATAAGTGATCTTACAATTTCACTGTATGAACTTTAAATTTAGGGGTATGGTTGGAAAACAAAGCCAGGATCCAATCAAAGTCACCCAGGCAGAATGTTTGCACTTGGCAGACAGTGTCAGATAATGGTCTTCCATGCTAAATCTGTTTTTAGAACTGACCTTTATTAACATTAACTATTATGTAAAAACATGATCTCTAGCAAATGTTGACTACTGTATTTCAGATTTTGTCTGATAGTTAACTTTATGAATGAAGACAAAGTTGGAAATGTGCCCTATTGAGCAGAACCATTATGAAAATTACCTAGTGTAACCATGACATATATTTTATAACATTATGAAACCCAATAACCTGAGCACATTCAAAAGGTCTACTGCTCATGTTTCTTATTCTTGTCTTTACGTTATAGTCTTCTGGAAAGAGGTGAGATGAAATTATTAAATGTCAGAAAAAACATATCATGGGATGACTGTTCAAAGATTAGCTTCAAGTTTAGAATCTATGCAGAAAAAAATTTATCTTGCACTTGTTTTATGTGACTGAAATGTGGACTATTTAAATACAGTGTGAGCCTACAAACATGATTACATGAAGTAAAAGCTATTCCTCACAAGAAATAAGTGCATGTGACAAAAGCAAACAGTCTGTTCTGCTGAGGTAGTCTCATAAGAAGTTCCTTGCAATTTATTATACCATTATTTCACATCTTAAAATTTTTGTCACTCGATTTATGAAATTCTTTGTCACACCACTGATGATACTCAGGTTTTCATTGTCATTAGGTGCCTACATAAGATTTAAAAGATGTTCTTTTTACTCTTAGTTATTATACATATATGCAACTTTTTTATTCTAACGTACATGGTATTTTATGCAACAAAATGAATAAAAATCAATTTGCCTATTTTAAATATTTGGATGTTGTGTCAAACTTTTATTGCTTTAAATGGTATTGATCTAAATTAAACAGATGATTGATAAGCATTTTCTGAATAGTTTTATTTTTGTTGATCTTCACAGCCTACCATAGTATGAAAAATAATACTTCTAGCCCTGCTATGATGATATTAAGTTTAAAATATTACTTTTCTAAGTTTCACCCATGAAAGTTACCTGAGAAAAAAACACATTGATAAAAATGAAAAATTTTGCATGTGGCAATTAATAACTTTGTGTCTATTTTTAGGTTGACTAAAAATTTCTAGGCACTTTCAAAACAAGTGCAAAAACCAATCTTCAAATAATTCACTTTGCAGTAATTATGTAAAATATTTATAATGTACAAAGCTAAACAATGGCTATGTGAGCTCTGCCCACTACATGGAATGAACCCCAGGGTTTTTCTGATGTAGGTCCATAAATTTAATGCTGACCCACTAAAGGACATACTTAAAATGAACATATTTATAATTAAAACATCAACTCAACCTATTCAACAATCTCAGAAAATATCATATTTTAGTAGTAGGTATTCTGGTGGAACATAAGAATATCATTAATTTAAAATGTTGCAAAAATTGTAATGCTTCATTGACATTTAATTGTTTTCTGGCATTATTTTGTTCAGTAAAATTTGCTTTTATTTCATATTTTCCATTATTTTTTCAGGTTTTTACCAACATTTGGAGATTACTCTTAGAGTTTTCTAGCTATTCTTTGTAATGTCTGACAATTCAAGAATTTTTCTGATTTTTTTTCACATATCTACTATATCAAAAATTTTGGTCGTAAAACTTCTAAACACATTCAGTAAAACAAGACTATTATTTCTCAAAAATTTATCATTATTGAGTTACATTTTCTTTCCAGTATTTTTTAATAATTCAGTAATATTTGTTGCCTGTATTAAATAGCAACTATAAAGATATATTACTTTGAGGTTTAAGTGTAACATACACAAAATAAGAGTTTCAAAGGCTAAGTTTTTAAATGTTAGATTCTGCTGAATCAATTTAATTTCAAACTACACAAAAAACTTATATTAAAAACATTATTAAATACAACTACAAAAAGTATCTATTATAATTCTTTTTAAGAAACTCAGCATCAAAAATAATGTATTACAAAATAAGTTTTTTGTGTAATACTTACAGCAAGATATGCAACAAGAGTGGCTCCTATAGCAACGGGTACTGCATTAAAACAAACCCACATCAAATAAGGTCTATACAGACAGTCTTTTACCACACAATCATCTACATCTGAATAAATGTTATGGATTTTTCACAGACACATAAGAATATTCTCAAATGTTATATAACTTCTTTAATGAAATTCTGTGACTGTATTAGATTTTTTTTACGAGAAAAAAAAGAGGACAATATGCAACAATTTTTTAAACTTTATCAAACTGACTTTAAGTTCTAAACTATAAGTTCTAAACTATACTGTTAAATAATATATTAACCTTACTGTTACAAATAAACACTTTTACCCTTTCGTGAGACCATCATAAGTTATGTATTAAATGTACTATGAAGCATGCATATAAACCGACAATAACATACAGAAAATAGATCAGTTCTCCTCATACAGTTTATAAAATCAATAAAACACACAACAGTAGTTTACAAAATTAAGAATAAAGTTTAATGTTAAACTCTTTATAGCACCTATAAAGGTTAAAATAAATCATGTGAATTTCAATATTTAATGAAAAATAAGTAACTTGAAACAGGGTAATCACTGGTCACAATGAACAAAAAGTTAGCTATTGGCAAAAATTTTGAACCTACCAAATACTGATTAATGGTTGACCAAAGTCATTGACACAATATTTTCTTAATGAGCCTAAGGCTTGTGATGCCTAGTCTGGCAGTGGACAATATCCTTAGTAGTTAAGAGTTGAAGAAAACTGTCAATAATAAACTAAAACATTTTCAGTAAGGTTCTATCCAACAGATGTTAGATCCAGTTTGCCATCACTATTCCTTTTTTTGATTGTATTTTGTAGATTTTTATTGTCACACTCTTGTAAAAAGTGTGACAATAAAAATCTACAAAATACAATCAAAAACAAATATTCAACTGAAACTAGCATGTTTATACCTTCCACAACTCAAAGGAAGAAAAAGTTTTGAGAAGAAGCATGTAATACAAGAGGTCAGCTATTACTAACTGAACATCTAATATTAGGACAATGACCAAGTGTAATGAGAGAAGACAGTCAGCTCCTGCTGACAAACTTCTCCTGACTCAGAAACCAATTTTGGAAAAGTAAAGGCAGACACAAAATGGTGTAAGAAAGAATACCTTTGAAGATCATTCAAAATATAAGGAGGGAGGCAAAGCTAGCCACATGATAACTAAGACTCAGTCAGGAAAAGGTGCAAAAAAAGAAAAATGTGTAAAGCAGCTGCTTGCTACTGAGAAAAATAATCTGTAGAATGAAAATAACTAACAATTAGTAACTGTGCTAATAAAAGAAAGTTTTAAAATCAGAATAATTATAGTGTAGGTAAAAAACTGAATAGAAAGACTGAGTGGAAAACAAGGTAGAAGATCCCCCCCCTCAAAAAACAATCAGAGAATCTAAAGTCTGAGATGTCAAATGAATAAAGACCCCTCTAAAAGACCGGAGGAATGAGAAATGCAAAACAAATTTAGTACCTGGAAATTGAGCCAATTTCTAAAAGCATCAGGCATTACCCAAATGTCAGGAGGAGAAGGAAGAAATAAAGATTCCAAACTTGAGTCTTGGAACAAAACACTAGAAGGTTCAGTTGTAACAAAAATTGGTTTAAAGTTTATAATGTTACATACATGAGAAACAAAAGAATACATTCAGCAGAAGCTTCATCATGAATGAGTTGGTTAGCAAAACCTGCTTCTCAAAGGTGAAAAAAGCCAGAGCAAAAGAACAGACTTGTTCCTGGAAAAAAGAAAAGAGCTGATGACCCATCAAATTGGCATCCATGAGACCCTGATATGTACCAGACACCCACATATTATTTGGCATTGATGGCCCAAATATGCTTGTCAAAAAAGGGCTACAATGCAGTCATGGAAACTTCCTGGATGTCAAAAAATAAAACTTCAAAATCAGGGAGCATGGTAGCAATCCAAGTCCAGTTGAAATTGGTGGCTTGTACATTTTATGCATGGTAGCACACACACTAGGACACCAACAAAACCTAGCTAAAGGGACAGCAGAAAGCCCATCACTAACTAAGTATAAAACTGCCTCTAAAATTCTGCTAATCTTCCTTGACGTCTAGAAAACAGGTTGTAAAAATATAGATTATCTTTAGCTTCTTTCTTCCTGTTTATCAGCTGTAACTTATAAACCACAATATGCCTACTTCCAGCTTGCACACCAAAACACTTCACTACTCCTTAAGATGTGCCTTTCATACCTAGAGCCCCAAGTGATCCACAATAGGTTAGCTACAGCCCAAAATATGTGCAGTAATACAGACTGTTTAATATTGCTCAATACGTCTATCAATCAATAGATGGTGCAACATGCACTGCTAACCATAAAAAAGTGAAGAAACTAGTAACAAAAAAATTTATTTTAAAATCGTTGGGATGTAGGGATGGAAGAAGTTTATAATCTAGAGAGCGTTTAGAATAGGATGCATTACCCATTCCTGGATTCCACTACTCATACATTGTACTCACAAGGTAAATGCATATATATATGTTAGGTGGTGGAACAAACAAATGAGTAATGCATCTCATCCGAAATGCTCTCTAGTTTCTGAACCTTTTCCATCCCTATATCCAAAAAACCTTTAAATTAAATTTTTTGTTACAGTAAGTATAAAGATTTCTTTCAATGATAGAAGTATTAACCCCAGAATTGATGTAAATTATGAACCAATAAGAAGAAACATAGCATATATTGTGAACAGC
>NW_013666848.1:10587-37663 GCF_000517525.1 Limulus polyphemus | reverse complement strand
CCAGGTGTATACTTCAACAAGATATGAATTTATTTTGACACGTATCTTCAAATATACTTGTTTTTTTCAGTTAGCTCTCTCTATATAGGCTTGGTCATTTTTACAATTCTTGCAACACCACATAACCAAGAAACTATACATACTATAAACTTTACTGTAATAAGTGCATCTTCATGAAATTTGGCATGTTTTAGTAAACATTACAAGTCTTTTGTACACAAAAAATCATTTTTAATTAAGTATTTTTATCAATTTGTCTATGAATAGATGGGGTCAGTGTTTACTATTCGAGTGTAAAGTAATTTTCATATGAAGATTAAAAATACATTTTCCTATTCAAATTTCATTTCCATAACTTCTAAAGCATCCTCAATGAATGTCAGAAGTTTATTTTTTTCAGTAAAACTTCATATTTTATCTGTTATTTTCTCTATCCTTACACTATATACACTGTAAAAAATACAAAGTAAACCTAAATAACCCTTTTTTTCACTAGAATAACTGTTTATCATTACAGACAATTATACATTATTTATTCAAAATCTAATATAATTCAAATCATCTGGTCATTTAGATATATTGCATTATTACCACTTAGAATAGTGCCAAAGAGAATTATTATGGTTGAGAAGCTTTGTGTAAACACAGAATCAAGTTATCAACATGCTTGGTCAAGTTACAATATGCTGAGCTCACAAGACATGCTCATACTGTTGATTATTATTTTATTTTATTTTTATTATGTAACCTAATCAGTTAGTAATTTCCATAAATCAGTTATTTTTATAACAAATAAAAAATATACAAAAAAAGGAATTTAGTACTTACATGCAAGTCTTGTATTTTTTTGCTCTTAAAGTTTTGAAGTCTTGATTGAAGTTAATTTTATTTTTCTTGGGGGTGTTGTTAGTAATTTACTTAATTTTTATTTTAAATATGTAAGTTAGATCACCAAATATTAATACATAATAAATAAACAATGTCCTTAAACTATTATAATTTAACTGTTTTTATTTTCTACCTAAGCTATATGCATGCTATCGTTTTTCCTTATCTGGTTGAAGCAACCTCGATGATTGTAAACTATGAAATTGATTCATAAGAACTCAAAACCAATCATGAGAATAAGCTAGCCTCATAAGGAAGGAAGTAAACTGAAATTTTCTCCTTCTATTAGTTATAAATAATCAAATAATAAATGTCAAAGAATTAATCATATTTTTTAAAGATAGCATGTGCTAGGAAGGGCTTGACATGCGAGTTTCAGTTTATAGCACAAAACTCATCAAAGCAGATCAGATGCTATAAATTTTCATTTTAATATATAAATGTGCAAGTTTTCAGAAACATAGAAAATAATATGATGTGGAAAAAATTCTAAAGTGGATAATTCAAAGCAGAGAATTTTCATGATACAAAAACAAACGAGACTCTATTTAAGTATTTCCTTTTGAAATTAAAACTTATATCATATTAAAATTAGAAACTTTGTTTTGACACTAAGTTTACTGAAATACATGGATAATAAATTAGTTTCATTGAATTTTGAATGTAATTCTGTAAAGATATTGTGCAACATACATGTTGAACCTACACCCTATCTAGAGGGTTAAGACTTATCTACCTTGTTCTAGAGCTAACAAACTCTTGCTGACAACATGGAAATGTAAACTGTTATACAACATTTGATGTTCTCAAAAGTAGTATTCTATTCTTAAACCTGACAAACATTATATTATCTAGATTCAAGTTTTATTAAACATCATAACTGAATGTACTGGTAAGTTTTACAGATCAACTTACATAAATGAATTATTCATTGAAATGTGACACCTATTAATTAATGCAAGGTTAGATTACACGAACAAGAAAACTTTGGAGTATTCAAACTGCTTAAATAAGTTTCAGGTTTCATCCTCATTAATTATAATAAAATATTTCAAATGAAAATTGCTTTCATGAATACTTGATTTTATTGAACCTATCTGTATCTAACATTTACAATCCTTCTCTAAAACGATGATATACTTCCTGAAAACAGATTAAATAAAAAAATGTGCATCAGATTACCATTAAACTTATTTTCATAGGATAACTAATAGTAGCTTTATTAAAAAAAAAAAGTAAATTCTCTGTGCAAATATAAGTCACTAAGGAATGGCTTTTATAAACTCCACAATAAGCCTGACAGTGATCTGAAACAATACACATAGTCTTAAGTCAATACACATTTATTTTTCTAACTGTTACTTATGATTTTCTCCCTTTTTGCTCATTAAAACTAAGGCTTTAGAATTTTATGGACAATAATTAATTTTTTTTTCACATGATTAATGACGACATTCACGTATATTTTCTATATTGTGGACTTTTTCTTCCGATTCATTCAAATTTAAATTGTTAGGTAACAATGAATGATAAGTTGTTCAACAGCAGTGATAAGAACAATATCAAGGTGAACACACATCTAGGGTGAAGTATGGTGGAAGACCAATAGAAGCGTGAGATGCATCTCAGCTAACGATGTTGGAGATCTTCAAAACATTTATAGCATCTGGCTATGTAGGTACAAGCAGAGTCACATCTATCATCCCATTACCTTAGAAACAAGAGTTGTTGGGCAGGGATTCATCTTCCAAAAAACAGTGATGCCAAGCATGCAGCAAATGTGTTGAAATGATATATAGAAGGAGAGTTAGGCTTATGGAATACTCACAACCAGGGTTTAGCCTTCACACAATCCCAGTATTAATCATTAAGGCCAAATGGGCAAATAGTGAAACTAGAAAGCTCAAACTACAACACGAACAACTTGGCTGAATTTTGGTGAGTAATACAAGAGTCACCAGCAATGAGTAATTGCAACTAAATGGTCAATTTATCATTAGTACAATAAGTTATTAAAGAAATACAAAAGAAAAGCAAATAAATTGTAAAATGCACTTGTATTTTATGTATACTTTAAAAAACACTGCAAGTGTTGTTTTTACGGTACCAAAGCTTATCAGTGTGTGATTGTGAAATATTGTTCCAAATATCCCGTATATGTTATCACCAGTGTGTTTATATGATAAATTTCCACCACTGTGTAATCAAATATGATGTATTATAAATTCTAATGTATACCACAAAATACTTTTTAATATTTAAAGATAAAATGTTATTGTTGAGAGCAGCGTGCATAGTAAGGATATCAGTATATATAAGTGTTTTCTACAAGATTATGTTGATTCTGTCATAATTTGCTAACTGACTCACCTGAACAGATGTATCCATGTAAAAAACAGGAACATGACTTATATATGTAAAATAGTTGTTTATTTTTATTTTTGTTAAGTTCTAACTAAATTTAGTGACAATGCAAAAATTTAAAAAAGAATCTAAGCCAAAGTTGAATGAAAAGAACAATATACATATAAAAAGGAAAACCTTTATTAGCAGGCACAGATAACAGCTAAAGTACAATAGTTTTCTTGAAAAGATGACATTACGCATTCACTCAGAATTGTGTATTAAAAATATTACTCAACAGCCTGTGGTAAGCATTACACATAAAAGAATTGAAATATTGTATTATATGACAAATGTCAATAAGAGGAAGTTTTTATAGGGAAGAAAATCATTTCAGGAACTTAAAGTTTTCTATTATGTCACAGGTTTAGGGGTGACAATCACAAAAAATGGAGAAAAATATTTGTTTTTTCATCTCTGATTAATCTGATGATGACAAACCCACTTTCAGATAATAATTTTATACCTAATGATGACAAAAGCTTCTCGAAATGTTGTACATTTGTTTCTTGTAATAAAATGTTTTTCATTACCCATTCAAGATTTTACACTTTATCAGCTATTATTGTACCTGAAAGGGTACTGTCAAATTACATGGACGTAGTACCCAACCAAAATATCTCAGAAAAACTAACATAAATTTGATCTCACTGAGGATTAATTCAAGAATATTAAAAAATATTCATGCTGAGGAAGGCTCCCAATGTTTTCAAAAACGTTAAGAAACTCACACTTCTGTCTAAAAGTTAAATTAATCAAGTTTTTTAAAGTTTGAACTAATTTTGCTACATCAAGTTTTAATTCTGATTCAAAAAGTTCCACCAATTACATTACAAAATATTTATGTTCAATATTTTTGGCTGTCTAATCAGCAAAATTTAGTTTTATAAGCAAAAGATTCTATTTGAAAAATATATTTAAAGCAAACCACAATTGTTTAACCCATTAAGTACAACCAAAATAGAGTCGTTTTTTTATTTAATATTAGTTTAAAACAATTCTATTTACTTTCCATTTAATTTATAAATTTAATACTTATAACTCTCAATATATTGGGTATATCTTCACGAAATTTGGCAGTCTTTCAGTTAATATTACAAGTCTTTCACATACAAAAAATCATATTTCTTTGTGAAGTATTTTTAATAAAATAAAATAAAGATTTGTCTATGAATATATTGAGTATTTGTGTTGAATAGTCTGTGTGCCAAGTTAATATAATTAAATGGTTCACAAGGAACGCACGAGAGCAGCTCATGGGTAATGTAATTCGATAGCGTAACGTGAGCTGCACGTTCTCTGAGTGATTTACAACTTATATTTATAATGGCGCGGATAGTAGTTAGACACAGTTCAAAGGGCAATAAAACAATAGAATTCAATTATAAGTAGATGTATAATGTTATGAACTTAGAGCTACTTAGGGAAAATGAATGTAGTTAACCTTATAATCTGAAGTCATTCTAGAAAGAAAAAAGGTTAATCTAGGTTCATTTTGATTTTGTTATTGGTGGTTAAGAGGTCGGTCGAATTGACCAATTCCGTTTTGAGATAGGGTAGAGAAAATAACATATAAATTATAAGGATTTAGTGAAAAAACATGTTTGAAATGCGTTTAGGAGGTTTTAGGGATTATACAAAGGAAATTTGAGACTTTTGATATGATGAAAAGTATTTTTAATTTTAACATGAAAATTTTATTACTTATTTTACCTAATCTAGTCTTAAATAACTTAAAAAGATCCGTACTTTTAATTTTAGTTAACTTTTATAATAATAAATAAAGAATAAATATGAAAAACAAGAAATAAAGTACTTACCTAATCTTCTTTTTTCTTGCCCTTGATTGTCGAGGAGTGTTAAGCCTGATTTTTTATAGTAATTATAGTAATGCACTTAACAATTTTTATTTAATTAAATAATGCACCAAAGAATATAAACTAATAACATGCAAAGAGTAGACAAATTCACTTACCTCTCAAAATATTCCTGGCTTTCTAACTATGTGACAAGAGCTGTTACAAATTCATCCAAGCTAGTCGTTAATGATGATAACAGGAATGATGTTGCTACTCTGAGTAAAACTGACGATTATCTGTTCAAAACACAACATTATACAATACGTCATTTGATAGATTAAAACCTTGACTTTCTATTGGTTATAGGTAATATATAATGAAACATAAAGAAGAACATATATTTCCCATTGCTCCCACTGCAATTGGGACAAATGTTTCCCATTGTTGATGCTGTTTATGCCTCCCTCTGCGGGGGTCCAGGTTCATCACTAGATGGAAAGCTAGCATCCTTGTCTTATTGCCTCTTCATAGTCACACATTTGAACATCACTTGACTCAATTTCACTATCTTCTAAGTTATCTGAGTCAAGTGCATCAAGCATATTTACATTATAATTAGGGTAACTACTCATCAATCTAGTGATGTTGGCACAGTTGGCACAAAGTTGTTGTACATTCCACTTAAGAATCTGAGTGGAAAACAGTGAATGAAACTATATATCAACATTAGGTGGGATGCCAATAAATACTTTCCAACTGATTTTACTCCCATATGCCACCCATGGAAATTCTGAATAACATTTGTCCCTGTCACAGTGTGATGGGGTGGGAGCACTAGAAAATATACATCCCAGCCACAGTGAAAGGTTTAACATGACAGGGGATAGATCACGGGAAATGGAAGGGTTCCAGGGAATAAAAGTCGGGAACTTGAACCCCCAAAGAAGGAAGGATGTGCCACACAACACTAAGGAGCAAACTAGACAAAGAAGTCAGTTAGGATTGGAATGGAAGTACTGGTGGGAGATAGTAGTTAAGGAAGTGGATGTGAAAGCCAAACAGCCTTTATGGGTAGCAAAGGTCTGAGTGAGGAAGAACCGGTAGGAATATAGTATGACCTAAGAGGAAGCGGGTAACATTAAAGGCAGAAATAACTGAACGACAATGTCTGCAATCAAGGAGTAGAATGAAATAGATCATGAGGAAGAGACGGTAGATGGAACATGAAGATAAAAGTGCAAAGGGAGGATAGGAAAGACATGAAGGACCACGCTACAATCTCAATCAGAAAAACGAAAGGTATGTGGAGGATGCATGACTCAAAAGGAGCAGAATTGACAGGGGAAGACAAAACCTGGACAAATGAAAAGTGTCCAAAAAAGGCTGTTCGATAGCTAGACATGATCAAAAAGGAAAAGCCTTTGTCAAACAACCAGGTGAACAATAGGGAAAGATGAGAAATGGAAAGATGGGAAGAACAGAAACAATGTAAAAGAGACCAAAGGCAGAAGGTATACCATCAACTGTGGTAAATGGTCATGGAAGAAGAGAAAGGAAAAATGCAATTCTTGGAGTCAGTCCCTGGGCTGAGACAATGAAACTGACAAAATCCATCTGTGAGAAGAATGTGGTTACATCTGGATGAACAATGTTTGACCAAAACTGACAAATTAGAGACTGAGACAGAGGTAAGAGTAGGGGAAGTTGTACAAGTGAAGACCAAAGCAGTGGGAACAATGGTTGCACTAACCAAAATGGAGCCACCAGTAGGACGGGACACAGAGTGGTTGAGAATAAGGATAGAACTCTTGGTGTGAGATAAGTGATCATTGTTGAGATATTGGAATGTACCATAACCATCACTACCCCTTAAGAGAGGAAGGAAGTGGGACAAAGCTCGACAAACCACCAAAGGCTCGAGAATGGTGATATGGAGAGAAAACTTCTTGACTGACCAGAGACCAAAAATCTCCCAGGAGTCGAAGGAAGAATCCCAACACTAAAGTTAAGTCTGTGAACAGATGTAAATCCAGACAAGGTGGAGTAAAAAGCACCCCTCCTGTGATCTGGTCTCTGTCGAACCATCAAGCCAGGGATCCAAAGAGAAGTTCTACTGATCTAGGAGTGTCCACTGAAGGGAACACATAGGAACCTGACCCATGGAAAAAAGAGCTTCCAAGGAAGCCCACATCCTGAAAGAAATAAATCTCAAGTTGTAAGAAATGTGAGATGAGGAACATGAACTGTTTGCCTTAAACATGAAGACGAAGAGAAGAAGGCTGGATCCAACCGAGGTTGGAAAAAGAAAACCTCCACAAATAAATGGCATATTGAGAGCAGTGAAAACTGATTTCCTCAATGTCATCAGGAATCCCACCCATGCAGTAGCCTGTAGGAGCAGAGGAGTGTGGTCTCTGGAGTATGAATGGGAAGAAGCAAGCAGGAGCCAGTCATCCATAGAAAGAAAAGTGCAAAGAATTACAGATTGACCAAACAAACACTTTAAGGGACAAGATTAGTCCAAACAGTAGGGCCCTGAACTGGAAAACACAACTTAGAGCCGTAAATAACTAACAAAGTGAACACTGTGGGAGAAAACTCCAAATTGTAGGTTATGAGGAGAAAATGAAGCTCAGCCCAACGAACGGGAAAGAAAGAAAGCAGCATGTCAGCAATGGAACAAAGCAAAAGTTTAAGTCCTATACTGATGAAAATTAGGATGATAAGACAAATAATGAACAATTACAAAAAAAAAAATTATTCAGATAGAACAATGAATTATATATTATTTGTAGTAATATGTAATGTACAAATGATCTAAACCTACCTAGTTAACAAAGCACTCATAAATACAAATGGACAGCCATGTAAGTGTATCTAGTCCACAAAGTATGTAATAATAACAAGCACGCAAGCCAACTAAATTTACCTAGAAAACACAATTTAATAATCAATATCTAACTTACCATTCATCTAAATTAAACCAGATGACATAGGACACATAAATTAAGTCCAACACTGACAAAAATTAGGATGATAAGGTACGTAGTTAACCATGATGAAACAAAATTACTCAAATAGAACAATGAATTAGATGTTACTAGTAGTAATGACATTGAACTTACAAACAATCTAAATGTGCCTAGTTAAAGTACTTATTAAGAACAAACTAACAAACCCACAAGATTTGCCAAGTCTATGAAGTACATAATATTAACAAACATGCAAAACAATTGAATTTGTGTAAATAAGGACAAAGCCACAAAAAGGGCATCAGAGCTGAATCTACCACAGGTATACCAACTGGGTTTGAAGTGTTTATGTTGAAAACCTTACCACAGATCCCCTGGAAGAACTGGAAGCAATAGGAAGAAAGGAGAAGAAGAACAATTCACCACCAAAGTGAATGATGTGGCAGCATGGCACTGGTGGAAGGTGAAAACTCCTGAAGAGGTTTAGAGTATGACAGACCAAAACAAGAAGGTGCCAGAAAAAGAGAGTCCAAATTGTTTTCTTCCTCAGAAACATTGTCACATGGAAAAGAAGAAGAAATGGCTGGCTGAACATATGAATCTAGCTCCTTGCGAATTAAGACTTCTTGTTCTTCATCTTCTGCTGCTGATAAAATGGAACCCATTTCCTGGGAAGTCACTTACCAGTATCGTTTTCAACCATAATGGAAATTTCTGCAGTCGATACATTGATTGCCAATTCATACGAAGATCTCTTACAATTCAAGTGAATGCAAACACAGTAAAATAAAACTGTTAAAAAAAACTTGAAATGGCAAAGAAGCACATTCATAAATGGTAGCCAAGTGTCTAAACAATGCTGTGCCAATCAAGAAAATAAGGATTGAGCATGAATAGCAGAGGGAGCTGCCTGCACCAACATAGGTGGTACAATACTATTGGAGGAGAGTAATAACATGATATGTACATGTTCAGAAATGTCACGAAATTGATGGGGTGTATAGTCTGATGCAATGATTGCAAAATATTTTTAGCAATCTTTAGAGGCCAGAAAAAGATTGAGATAGCTTTGTGTGAGGGAGGTAAGACTGAATCACAATACTGTATTTCTTATCTTATCAGTTTATACTTATTTTGATTATCATATTCTATAAAGAATTAGTCGTAGATGAGGACATCAAATGAAACTTCTGACTGGTCCTCATCAGCAACCCATAAAAACCCAGGGTCAAGAGGCTGCTTCCAGAAATCAAAGGGGGCCTACATGCTCTCTGGTGCATTGTACACCATCCTGGGATACTAAATATTCACATTATTTTCTGCAAGGATAATCAGTAAAAAATGGACTTTTGTCAATTTTCACCCCTTTAACTAATGTTTTAATGATTGAAATTACAGATCAATTAACATACATGCTGTTCATTTCATGACATAGACAGATACTACACGTGTTTATAATTACAATGGTTAGACCAATTAAATACAAATTGGTCATTTCATAAAAGACTAAGGCAATACTTATACAGATCAGTTTTTACTATGGCAAGTTACTGGTCAATCAATTACAAACCAAGTATTTAACTCTCTCAACACGGGCTCGGTCAATTTGACCAACCATGACCTCTTTGTACTTGATTAAAGTCTTTATAGATTTAGTACTTCTAACTTTCAACATGGTGAGTATATCTTCACAAAATTTGGCATTCTTTCAGTTCATATTATAAGTCTTTTTGTTTTGAATAGTCCATGTGCAAGTTTCCTTTGTGTAATCCCCAAAACCTTCTAAATGCATTTCAAACGTTTTTTTCAGTAAAACTTTATACAGTTTTTTCTCTACCCTATCTCAAATTGAGATCGGTCAATTCGAACAACCTTGTAACAACCAAAAATAAAATCAAAATAAACCTAAAACACTCTTTTTTCTTTCTAGAATGACTTCAAATTGTAACATGAAACTACATTTGTTTATCTTAAGTAGCTTTAAGTTCGTAACAGTATACATCTACTTATAATTAAATTATATTGTTTCATTGTCCTTTTAACCATGTCTCACTACTACCCATTCCATTATAAGTTGTAAATCACTCGGGGAACGTGCAGCTCATTTTACGCTATCGTACTTTTGTACTTTTTCTAGTGGTGGTGGATAAAATATGGATGATGACATGTTACGACAAAATGTGTCACATGGGTCACACTGGTGGAAATTCAGGATTTTTTTAAATATTGCCTTGCATAATTAAGAACTTAAAATTTGTATGCTGTTAAAATATGGAGTATCAGCTAATATTTTATGCTATTCTAATTGGTATAACATAAACAAAAAGTAGTTTAATAAAATTTTGAATGTAAGACACTAAAGCCTTGTGTCATACACAGTAAAAGGTACCTGGGGCGATAAGGTTAAAAGTACAGATATGGATACTTCATTCATTTTCCTAAGCGAAAATGTGAGGAAAATTACATAGGTGATGACTGATTTCTTGTGTCTGAAATTCTTTGGTCATGCAATTTTTTCCTCCTTCATATAACTTAAGATACAAAAAATAATTTCAGAATATGTGATATTTAATATGTCTGTAGTATGTTTTTATTTGTAACAGAAAGTCCTTAATAACTGAATACAATTTTAAGAATTTTGTCATATTCCCACTCCCCCATCTTTTACCTGATCATTTCTATCTATCTAATTTAGGATCCATCTAAATGATTTCACACATAAAAATAATGTCTGATGAAAGAAAATATTTATTCTATGTAATTCTAAACAAATGAGCAAAAAGTGCAAACTATAAAATTGGATAGTGAAAGATTTAAAGCCTACTTATATGCTGATCCTCTCTGAGTACTCACCATTACACTTAAAGCAGTCTGTGCATTTCCAAGGTTTTAAAATGCCTTTAGCTTCGTAAGACATTCTGTAATTGGTCCAACTTACTATGAATAAGCAAGTTAAAAGGAGCTTCTTATATTGATCTCAGTTTAGCACGAGCATCAAAGCACACAAGGTAATCTTAGATTAGGCTTACTAGTACTAGAATCTTGTCTCCAGCCCCAGTACTCCTCCAACATTTTCTTTGTGGACTTGAATGAAAATGGTAGAAATCTGGCAAATAGTGATCAATTCTCATCCCTGATAACCAGTCAGGTGTTTTAAAGAACTAATGCATGCCCAACTACAATTTTACTTTTCTATTGCTGCCAGGATATAATCAAATCAGACCTAATACGTTGGATTGTCATTTTTGTCATTGGCATTCTGACAGCTTTAACAGCATGCTGTATTGACATTACCATTGAGTGGTTATCAACATACAAATACACTTTATTGAAGGAATGTATCCTTTTGAAGACTGCTTTTCTTTAGTCATTTAACATGTGGCAATGTGTATTTGAATAATATTTTTTATATATACATAGATTTAGATAAAAGGGCTTTTGGTGTATATGTGACATTTTTAAACATGATATTATTATATTTGGGGTGAAATTTTACCACAAACATGTGATTGACAAAGTAGAAGTGAAATAAGGAAATTTAGCTGTATGTGATATTTTGTGTTTGCTGGATTATTTAAAATTAGTGGAGTAAGTGTTATTATTTTTCTTTAAGGAAGTCTTTTCAATTTATATTTTATTTGAAATGTTAATATAAGCTTACTAACCCTAACATCTATTGAAAATAAGTTTACACTGTTATAATTATTTAATGTTGAATTCTTTAAATAATTGCAATCAATTTTATTAAGACTTTAATTAGAAATTCTTACACATCATAATGGTTTAAAATATGATGAATGTCAAGTGAAATACCATAATTATGTCAAATATCATACTGACATTTAACAGTTACTTGAATATCAAGAAAAGCACTACATTCCCTTAATAAAACAATATCATAACAGTTATATAAACTTTTTTGGATATAATTATATATATGAAATTGGTGAAACTAATATATAGTTGATAAAGTCACAAACAATATGCCTACTCAACTTTTCAGTATTTCGCACTATTGAGCACATCACTTGGGGATTTTTACAAACGAACATATTTTCAAAACAATGATAACCAATCTTGATTGGAAAATATAATCTTCAACCTTCAATCACTATTTTGTTTTCCCTTCACAAACTATTTTCACAACATTTTACTACATTTCTAAGCTATTACAAATTCATAATTTTTGTTTCCAGATCTTTAAAATTTCCCATTTTAAAATCACTTCTATAATTCATTCCCCCTCCTGTCATGCCTGAACACATCAGTGTTGTAAGAGTGAGTAACCATAGATAATCATGGTATCACTAAAGACTGCTTCCATAACTCTCACACAAAACATTTTCTGCCCATTCTCAATTCATGCATGATGAACGAAAGTCTGTTATTTGAAAGTGATTCAGTTATCATGTTTCTTGTTTTGTGATACATATTATTCAGGACTGTTTTTTTATGTATTAGACCTTTTGAAATGGAAGAGCTCACTATCTCTGTCACTGGGCTAGTGGCAAATCTCCTGGGACTAGGCAGCTCAAATGGACCTCAGGAAGTTCTATGGTGTTTAGGCTTCCATTAAATGTACCTAGAATGGAAGAAGTAGCACCAACAACCACATTTTTGTCAAATCTAAAGAAGCCAAACTTAAAGAAAACACAGTAACAGACACCATTACTACTTCACAGGAGTCAAACTCTTTCAAAGAAGCACCACGACCTGCTCCTAGAATGTCACTGTTGAAGGGTGGGAACATTACATCCCTAAACCCAAAAAATCTTTCTGGAAACTGAATATTTTTGAGGGTTGAACAGGCTTCGAGAAAGTTGGAGCAGGACTAATAATTACTTCTGTGACAGTCCAAACAAACCAGCTTGTTCAGGCAATGTCACCACCACTGTTGAGTACAGGGTTTGCTGCCATCTCCTACCGCCATACTAGCCATCATACAGCAAGCAGAGATGAAGCAAGGGTCTTTACCTCAAAGACAGATAAGGAATCATAAAAGTACCAACCCTGAAAACAGCCTCAGAGACTGCCAAGACTGGAGTTCCTAACTATGCCACCCAGGATAGTTAAGAGTTGGCCCATGCTAGGGCAGATCCCAGTAAATGTGCGACACTGTCGGGAGAGAGCTGCCAAATGGATGAAGGCTTAGGTTCTTCAAGACTGGGATGAGGACTAGCTATGTCAGAGATCTATACCTATGTCATGGATCAACGAGGAAGTATACTACTTACATACTGAGCTCACTAATATCAAGAGGGCCAGAAGTAAATTTTGAGGCAAAAGGCATACCACTATGTCAGCAAGTCGAGGACCACTGCTGCACTCAAGGATGTACTGGTGGAGTTTAAGAGAGAAGGAACACTGTACACCCACAACTAACTCTGGGCAAATAATGTAAATCTTGTATATTCCCTTGAACTGAAGAGTAAGAGTTGTAAATAAATCAGTATCTCATAATTAGTTTCTTAGTTGTGATTTTAAGTGACTAATCAACCTATACAAGTCTCCAGACAGAATGTTTAATTTTTATTATTATCATATTTCAGGTCTAATCTGCAAAGAGTTATTATAATGCATTGTAATTAGTTTTTGTCTAATGTGACTGGATGTTATAATTTTCCTACACTGAAAACATATTTCCAATAAGTACTTACCTCTTCACAGATAAATAGCTATTCTTGTTCATTTCTGCCCTCTTCATGCAAAAATTTTTCCCACATGCTACAAGCCTTTCTCCCCACTTAATTGGTTTAAATGTGTTTTGCATGTAAATGATCATGCAACAACCCTCCACCAATAAGAGTTCGACACACTCTCAAGATGCATGTGACCCTCTTTATTCGATTCTACCAAACTATCACTTTGAATTTTGTCAGAAAATGGAAGCATCAGTTTTCAGTGGAGGGAAAGGTGGGAAGTGAGATGAGGTAATTACCTATCAAAAATATATTTTCAGTATAGGAAAATTATAACTTCCAATACAGTACATTACCTCCACTCATATAAATAGCTAGAATCCCACATTGAATAGGTGGAGGAACTAGTGCGAGGGACAAATAAAGAAGCATCTGAAGGACACCCTAAAAAGGTAGGTCCTCGCAGTAGAGGATCATACATGGGGGGCTGCACCACTCCTTTACCAGGTATACTCTTCACCCAGTGTGGAAAGAGGTGTTGCAGACATGGGCAAAAATTGGGAGGAACATATCCAAAAGGGAGAAAACAATGGTTGGGTAGGGTTCCGAGCTATACGATATTGAAATATCAATACCATCCATGTGGGTGAGAGTAAAAGGATGTGCCTCCAGGTGTGGAGTAGCTAGGGTGCAACACACTGTACATAGCAATTCAACTACAATCCAAAAAACAGGCTGCTGGGTGCTGACATCCATGTGGGGATAGGAAAGAAGATCATACCATCTTCACCTCAAGTTTATCAGACCAGAGGGGATCTCATACCCTCCAAATCTATGAACAGAACATGTGATAGTAATATGAGAAATTGACTGACCGATCCGGGAACCCAACTTTCGGTATCATAAAGATGCCTTTGTAATGTAAACCCTCTCACACAAAACAAACTGACAGGAACTGCCCCTAATGCAAGAACATCCTTGGTAAAATAAACTCATTGAAGGATAGCATCAGAGGAAGAACCTTATGAATCAGCAAGTACCTCTATCGTGACCCACAACATGGATGGAGGAACAAGAGTATAATTGAATGAGTAAATAGAAACACCTGTAATAAGTGTGAGGAATTATGTTGATTGGTTTAGCTATAAATCCAAAACCAGGCTCCTGGGAATAGACTTCCATGTGGTGGTAGGATAACAGATCCAAATCAGAGGGGTGAACTGCAATTTTGATGGCTCACTAACAATTATACATAGTGGAGGACAATTCATCACCTACACCAGCAAAACACCACAGTCCTACTCTCAACTAAATGGTTTTATTTATTTTTATTTTATATGCATATTTTATTATTATTATCACCTTCAGAAGGAAGCCTCTGTGGCCCACCACCCCAGCAGCTTGAAACTGGAAAATGGTAAGGACTCCCATACTCCAGTGGAAGAAATTGCAGTGAAGAGTCCAGATAAATGATACAACAGAAAAAAGAAATAGTTGATCATAATTTTCCATCTTAGTGTGTTTGGTCCAGGACAGGCATATTAATGAAGCAAATATGTTGCAAGGACAAACCTACAAATGATATTGTGGAACACCCATCTCAGTAGTGTGCATTTAGTGGCCATGGAAATTATAATTATGTCATCATGACATTAAAGTTCAGATTTAACTATTAGAAGTATACTTGATCAACCACCACTCACCACAGAGCAGGATCCAGACACACACAAAAAAAGGGAAGGCGTAGCCCCTGAAAAACAAGATATATAGATAAAAGATAACTTACCCAGTCATAATCTCACCGAAGAGTGAAGGTTGGCAACAGGTGGAAGACAGTGACCTGACAAGGAAGAAACAGCTACCCAAAGCAGAGAATGGGAGATGAACGTATGAGGTGTAGTCCCTGTGCTCGACAGACAAAGTACCTCCAATGGATGATAGGGTTGATATGCAGGGAAAAGGGAAGATGCATGATCAGAGGGAAGACACCAAAAATAGATGACAGGAAGAAGGAGATAAGGAATAAAAGGCAATTGAACGACAATCCAAACTCAATGGGTAAGAGAGGAATGGGAAAAAAAATCACAGACAAAGGAATGGTGTAATGGTTAGGACAACAGAAAACACCATCAAATGCATTTGAGGAGGAGAATTGGTAGGCCCGATGAAGGAAGTTGTTGAAAAAGACACTTCCCAAATAGACTAGAATAGGGGGTATATAACAGGAAAAAATTATCCATCATGGAAATCCAACCACTCAAGCTAACTATGGAAGGAGCAGATGAGTATGTTATGACTACCCCTGTTCAGAAGGAGCCAACCAAAGTTAGACATCCAAGTAATGGTGTTGGTAATATTCCCCAAATTGAGGAATATGGGGAAAATGCAGACAACCTGACAAAAAATATACTCAACAGAAACAAGTCCAAAGGGCAAGGAACAAAAATGGCACCAAATCACATGGTGAAACAAACCTTGAGAAAGCTTTTGATATTCATTTAAGATGTTTTAGAGGTTTTGCAAATGAAATATGAATACTATGCAATGAAAAATAGCATTTTTATTCTTAGCATGTAAATCACTTTGCACTTGAACTGACTTAGTATAGGCTTCATAAGTTCACAGACAATTAGTAAAATTTCTTAATTACAAAATCTGGTTTTTTGTGTAGTACAGAATTGTAATGTTTATTAAAAGCTTGGGAAATTTTTTGAAAAAAAAACAACACTTAATACATTTGAAGTTATAGTATGTATAATTTCATGGTAGTTACAATGTTGTTCAAAACAACCGAATCCATATACATAGGGTTAATTTTGTTGAGTGTCCCATTATATGACAAATCTACCAAACATACTTTATTTGGTAAATCAATTCACCTGGAAATACCACAGTATTATCACAAGTTTTCTGTCTTAACAGGATGCACCATTACAGGAAGCATGTAGAAATTGAAATATATTTGTACCATTTGTTGCTCAGTTTCCTCATTCTCCTCATGATATTAAGTTATTTGTTTGTATAATATATACACCTTTATTTTATATGAAAGTTTTTGTGTGCTTGATGATTTATGAAGAAGCCTCTTCTTAACTGAACTACTGCTAGAAAGCTGGTTTATCAATTTGAATATGTGTGTGAATAGTTGTGAAAATAAATATACATATTGGTGAATGTTAAGATGCTTTTAGAAATAAGTGCTAAATAAACTAATATTTAAAAAATGAAAAAAATTCATTGTGAGTTGAGTCATTAACAGTTTATAAACTTTATATTACAGTAAGATAGAAAACAGGGTATTTTCATCATAATATAACACTTTTTTCCTATTGTAATGCCATATATGTAATTCATTATGATTAGCTTTTAACTTTCTCACTATGGGCTCAGTCAATTCAACCTACAAACTGATCCCAAACTGACTTTTAGAATTTTAATACTATAACTTCTGATATGTTCTGTATATCATCACAAAATTTTGCAAGCTTTTAGTAAGCATTAAGGGTCACCTGTATATACAAAATTAGAATTTTTAATGAAATGTTTTCACTAAAAATTTCTCCATGAATATATGGAGTCAAAGTGTTGACTGCTCTGAAAGCAAAGTGATTTTTATGTTAAGATTAAAAATACTTTTCTTCATCTGAAAAATCTCAAATTTCATTTGCATAATCTCTAAAACCTCTTAATTAAATTTCAAAAGTTATTTTTTCAGAAAAACTACATTTTATCTGTTACTTTTCATACCCTGATTCTATATGAGGTTGGTCAATTTGACCAATCTCATAACCACCCAAAAAAAAAATTCAAAATAAATCTAAGATACCCTAATATTCTAACTAATATTCCTGCCATAGAAGTTGTAAATCAATTGGCAAATGTGTAGCTCTGTTAACCTACAGAATTACATAATTAAAGCTTATATGATATTAAATTGGGATTGTTAGCTATGTTTTTATGCCAAATTTATCCATATGCCATGATAAGAAAGTAGTTCAATTAAATTTTGAATGTACTCACTAAAACCTTGTGACATGAGCAGAAAATGATGCTCACAGTGAGGGTTAATTGATATAATTTATGTATACAATTAACTAACTCGATGTTCATCTTTAGTGATTATTTGAAAGCTATCTCTGATGGCAGCTGCCACTTCAGCAAGTCAAAATATTTAAGAATCAATATTTTTTTCAATTTGTTATAACTTTTATTAAACTTATGTGCACTTATTAACTGTTGTTGCTTCTATTTAAGTTTTATGCACTTGAAGTTGAATAGAAAAGCATTTTCATCATTGTTAGCACTTAATCAGATGAAACATTCCAGCTTTCATTTAATTTTAAGTTTGGCACAATCCTTACATGAGTAATATTAACTAAACTTATCATTCACACGTACTAGTTGTTATATTTTCCTGGTTAAGTATAGCCATCAGCCCATCAAATGCTACATATAAATTCAAGGCCTTGTTCATTTGAGTTTTTTGCAAACAACTACAGTTACAAGAAAGAAAGAAAACCAAAGGAAAAATGTGTTAAGTAGAGCTATATAAAACTTACTCCATATCCTTGTTGTCTTTCCTCCTCCAAAAATACAGTATTTTCACATGTGTCATAGTCAAGACTCTGCATGAAAAATAAAAATTATACTTGTTTTAAAATAACATGGGTTAAATGACTTTCAGTTTTAATTTCAACCATAAAGCATGGACAATTTAAATGGATACTTCATTTTATTCTATTACATCATCATATTTGAATGGGCAACATTATACAACCCTTTTTATAACCAGTTTGTATTCACACTGATATTAGTCATGGCACAAACCTAAATTAACATATCGATACGATATAGCATGATAGGAATTTAGGTTAAAGTATATTTCATTCCCCCTTTGGGGAATGAAATATAACCTGGGGCGGTCAGAAACTTTTGTCTCACTTCACCTCGCTTCGTGAAATGAAATTTTGTAATGTTGGGTATTAGGTGTATAAAAGAAAGATTTAAACATTTTTCCTGACGTTGGCACCACAAGTGTTAGAGAGAGCTGTGAGGAGACATGGAGAAGAGGAGTAAGGAGGAGACTTTTATCTTGTCATGATGAATGAATATTTGTTGCTTTCGTGGAATGTTTTAGCAGAGTTTGTAAGAGATAGGAGGTTGTGTTAGAGATTCTCAGCTGGCCCACAGAAGCGATGACAGAGCAGGGAGAAAGCAAATGCAGCACACGCACCTCCCCCGGCTAGCTGGCAGTGCCGTTCCGTGAGAGGACAAAGTGTCCCTTTCTTTATTTGTCATAAGATATGGCATGATACATAATTGTTAACAATACATACACAGAATAGCAAGTTAAGGTTTAACAATACATGAGAATTAGCATGAATGAAGTGAAGTGAAGAAAAGGAGGAATCAGGGACAGAAAATTACAACAAAATATTAAATAAAACATAATAGGTAGTGAAATATATACATATCACTGTGGAGACATAAAATTAAACAAACAGTTGATCGGTGGTGATGAATGGAGAGGAGGTTGTCGGGAGATGCTGGGAGAGGTCTGGAGTTGGACGGTTGGGGAAGAAAACATAATCTTGATGGTCTGTTGATCAGGTGAGTCCATTGGACGAACTGGGTCAGGACAAGGTGTGCTAAACATCTCAGTGGCTTATTTGTGTGAAGGGGGAGGAGTATTAGAGAGTTTATGAAATTGTGCAGCGAGATTGTTTCAATTTGCGGCTTTGGTGTAGTATGTAGTGGCTTGGTCAGTGAGTCTCTGTTTAATTGTTTTTAGATTGCTGATTTTGTTAAGGTAACATGCTGGGGTATAGTTAGGAAGATGGTGGGCTATTTTAATTGCTCGAGATTGTGTTGTTTCTAGTTTGGTGTGTAAATGTTGTGGCATGTTGAAGGTGATTGGGTACGCGTATTCTAGTAGTGGTCTAATATACATTTTGTAGATAAGAGTGAGAGATTGGGGGTTGCAACCTTTTGTGAATCCCCTTATTTTATTGAGGTAGTTAGTCTGTTGCGTGGTTGCTTTGAGTGTTTGTTGGAGTGTTCCATTTTAGTTTGTAGTTGAAGGTGACTCCGAAGAATTTAATATGGTTCGTGAACTTGATTTGTGTATTGCAGAAGTGAAGTTTGGTGTTTTGTATTTTATATTTGTTTCTTTTGAGGGTTTATCTGAAAATGATTGCTTGTGTTTTTAGTGGGTTGAGTAGGACAACACACCAGGTGTTACACCATGTGGTTAGGTGATTTAAGAGTGATTGTGTTCTGTGTGCAGCTTGATGCGGGTCACGTGACGAGCTCCACAAGTCGACGTCGTCAGCGAACTGGGAAGTGTATGCGTTTGTGAGTGAAAGGAAATTAATGTCGTTTATGAACAAGATATACAGGAGTGGGCTTAGGACAGATCCTTGGTGGACCCCTGCATTGAGTGTAAAGGACGTGGATAGTTTATTGTTTATTCGGATCTGGGCCGTTCTGTCAGTTAGGAAGTTGGATATCCAGAGAATTATGGTTGTTGGTATGTTGTATTTGGTGAGTTTATAGTGGAGTCCATTTTGCCACACGCTGTCAAATGCTTTCTTGACATCTAAGAAAGTGGCTACTGTCGCGTGATTGTTGTTAAAACCTCGATAAACAGTTTCAGTCAATCGAACTAAGAGGTCAGTTGTCTGTCTGATAGGAGTTTGTTAGATTCTAAGTGATGATTTTTTCCAGTAGTTTCCCTACAGTTTATTAAGCTAATTGGTCTATAGTTAGAGGGGTCATTAAGGTTAACACTTTTCTTTGGGATTACAATTATTGTGGCGCATTTCCATGCTGTGAGATAGTAACCGGATTTGAGAGAGAGGTTGTATGCTGCACAGAGATTTTTTAGTAAGGTGTGCGATGCGTTTTGAAGATGATGTTTCATATGCCGTCGTCACTGGGGGCAGTGTTTTTGAGATGTTTAATGTTAATTTTAAGTTCCGGAAGCGAGATGGGTCTGTCAATGTTAGGGTTTGTTTGTGTTGATGTCAGGTTGAGGGTAGTGTTGAAATTGGGGGTGAAGGTGTTTTTGTTTTCTTTAATGTATTTGTTGATATTAGTGAAGTGTGTCTGGTCAAATGACTGTGATTCTGGCGTGGTGAAGGTAGTTTTGTAGAATTCACGGAAAAGGTTCGCTTTTTACGTTGTCGGTTGTGGCAAATTTGTTGTCATGTGTGATTGTGTGGTGAATGTGGGTTGTGTTGTCTTTACAGATGGTTTTACATTTTTTCCAGAATAGCATTTCAACAATCACACAGCTTTTTAATACCCCTCACCCCCATTCTCCAAGCTCTGAAAATTTACCTACATAAAGATCAGTGACCCCAAAAGATGTATGAAATTGCAAAATAAGCATTTCAAGGCATTTCCTATAATATCTCAAATGAACAACTTCCTCAGTCTTCCATTTAATGCTTAAAAAACATTTAACATATTTCAATATAATTAAATCATCCTGCTTCTAATACAACAATAACCTTAGACATTCCTACAAACATATATATGCTCAGTTTTGTAATGATAATGTTTCCTTATAATACCATAAACTTATAACTTAAAAGTATTTTCATCAAATAGATTTTTATTTAAAACTTAAATTTATATAACTAATACATACATATAATATATAAAATTGTTATATTTGCATAAGTATCTTTTAAGAACCAACTTAAGATTCTCACTTCATTATTTTAGTATAATATTATGAATGTATACATTTCCATTCATATAAGAGACCTTAAAACAAGGTCTTTTTTTAGAACGTATACTATATCGCTTGATATTTTCATAATAAACAAATATACTTACATCATAAATAGTTAAAAATAAATCTCCCAAGCATTCCACCATAGCATCAGTGAACATACTGATGTTCTAAGCACTTAAATATATCAAATAGACATCCCATTGTCAGTCCTAACTATCACCTTAAAGTCATACCAGATAATGCCTGTGGTAATAGCTTCCAAATGCATTGGGATATCCCATTCATCAGACAATATCAACACTGATGTTAAACTAGCCAGCAAACATGGAAAAATCAATGAAGGGTATGGAGTTAAGTGCTTACACCCACAATGTCTCAACTCCTACTGCCCTTCACTGTCTGCAGTCAGTTGTGGGAAGACAGTTACCCTTAAGAGTCCTTGTAGTTTCTGAAGTAGAAATAAAACCACCCTAAAATTTCTACTATGTGAAACTCCCAACATCTGCCCTTACCAAAGAAATTAGAAAAACTAAATGATCTTAAATAGAATTACAAACTGTACCTTAATAGTTCTTACCACTTTGAAACACAGTTGTATATCTCCATTTTTGTACTTATATTAGTGTTATGCAAGCCTAATATGTGTGTTTGTATACGTAAGCACATCATATGTATTTTTACATTTTGTTGGAAAGTTAAGCACTAAAAGATTACAGAAATTGATTGTGAGTGACTACCTAAATCAAGAGAAACTTATCATAACAAAAATAATATATTGTCTGCTGTTAAAATAATTGTTTCTTGTTTATTTGTAGTTAAGCATAAAGCTGCACAATAGGCTATCTATGCTCTCCCTACCATGGGTATCGAAACCCAGTTTCTAGTGATGTAAGACTGCAGACATACTGCTGTGCCACTGGGGCTACCAAGATAAAGCACATCTACAGGTTTGGAGTTGTGCAGTTGTACATAATTATCAGCATTTTTAAAAGCATACAAAAAGTATTATTTTTCTTCTAGAACCCCTCCCCCAACCACACACACAAAAAGGGTACTGCAAAAATGTCAAAGTTTAACTATTATAAAAAGCATAATGGATTTTTTGGATTCAAAGATAACTTTCTATCAATAATTTTGTCAACTATAGACACAGCTTTAGTGTCTTTCTAAGTAACTTATTAAGTTTAATTTGACATATACATGTATATGGCACTAGCTATACTGATTGCCAGGCTGAATTTTAGTCTTGCTCTCTCTAAGTACATAGCTTGCTCCAATTAGATGTTAATTTATAATATTATTAGTAGTAAATTAATTATATAACAAAATGTGTAATATAAAGTCATTGATTAAACATCACTATGTACAAGCAACTTGGGCACAGCACTGAATGAAAGAAACGACATAGTGGTGGCACACAAACAGACACACATTTATACGCATCAAGAATCAATAAAAATATATATGCATGCTACAGTTACAAAGTATATGGTGGCAAGAAAGAATAATCTTCTTTGAAGGTCATTGTTAGTAAATTCCACTTGCCCCAGAATTGTGGGGAGGCCATGGAACAAACTACACTTAACCATGGACACAGGATGGGACCACTTTGCATTCAGAATGATGAGGAGACAATGAACCCTCTTCCATGGACACAGGATAGGACCACTGTGCATTCAGAATTATGAGGAGACAATGGACCCTCTTCCATGAACAATGTACCTAACCAATACTGGGCAAAAATAAGGGCCACGCTCAACCCAACTGGTTAGCCAAGTGTCAAATCTGAACCACAATTATGAGTAGGCTCCGAGTATGCTGGTGCCTCTCCTACCGACATGTGGGAAAATATAAAAAAAAAGAAGAAGAAAAGTCTCTGTCTGCCATTCCAGTAACTGGAAACTGGGTGTGGTAAGGACTCCCTAGCTTCACTGGCAGAATCTGAGGGGTAATGCACATTGGGGAGCCCTGAGGAACAGTGCTCTGGAAACAATGCAATAGGTAAACCAAGTTCCATAAGTGATTGGCGGGGATGGACAGGTTCCCCTTATGCTTAACTCATGATAATCCATGAGTGGCATTCCAGCATAGTACAGTAATACCACCCAGTCAGCTTCTAGGTGGTCTTATGGAATACTTCATTTCTACATAACCTGTTCCAACCTAGATATAGTATATTGAATTAGTGGTTGCTAGTGTGGAACTGGTTTGATAAAAGCACACCTGCATGGGCAACACTCATCACAGAGTGGGATCCTGTGAAAAAGAGGTAAGGGACCCTGAAAGGTAGCAATGAAAATACTCACCCCTCTGTATAATCTAATTGAAGTGGATAAGATAGCTACATGCCAGTAATGTGAGATAAAAGTATTGGGAGAAGTCCACATACCAGTCCACACAATGTCCTCCAGCAGGCAATTCAACCAGGCCACTAAGGACATAGAAATGTGATGAATCTGATTAGATGTGACTAGCAAAAGATTCCTTGCCTTCAAAGAGAGCCCAGAATAAAAAGTTGTTATCCAGCATCTCTAAAGGCATTAATGCGAGCAACAAAACCTTCAAGACCCTCACTGAACATAACAACAATCGAAATCTGATTGGTCGTGGAAGTGAGAAATAGCGATCAGATGAATCGGTAAAAATGATTTATCTCTTTCCCTGTCTGACAGTATCTTGGACAAGAAGAACCAGTCTGAGGATGCAGGTAGAATGATAAAAAACATTTTGTGGACAAAGAGTGCAAACCACTCCAACCGGCAATGTCTGCAGGTCAGCAGCAATGAAAAATAAACCTTCAGGTAAAGGTGATACATAGCATACAAAACTAAGGTCATAAACAGATGTTGAGAAATGTAACCGTAATATACCAGTTAGGTTACTGGAATGGTTATTTGGGACAAAGGATCCAAAACAACTAGAGGAATCTTGAGAGTATTGGAGATTAAAAAATTTGGTTGTGAGTACTGAAGGGTAGTCGATAAGGTAGCCTTATCCAGGGCAACTGTGGAAGATGCAAAAACCTTTGCCAAAGAGCCAGGTCAAAAAACAAGTTATGGTTGGCACTTCTGATCAAAGTGGGATCAACCTCCTCTCAATACACCATTGCCAATATGCATGCCATTTTCATTGATATGTGTCCATCACGGGACTGAGCAAAGACTGAAACAGATATATGGCAACTTTAGAAATTAAACCCCGATGCTGTGCGTAAGACTGCATAAGCTCTATGCCTAAGGCTTGAGCTTCTGGTTAGCCAGATGTACAATGCCAGATCATGGCTGCCTCAACAGAGATGGCCTGAGAAAAAGTGAAAGAAGTGAGCTCTCCTGACGGTACCGCAGAAGCAGAAACCATGGTGTAGTTGCCAATCCAGTGATATCAACATAAACTGACAATGGGTTGGAACAAATCATAGCTAGTACATTGAATAACATTTGAATTGGAGGGAAGGCCTAGAGTTGTAATCCTGTCCCATCCTGACAGAATACATTTATTCCCAAAGCCCAAAAGTGAGGTACTGTAGACCAAATTGCCAGTAGTTGCTTGTACCAATGAGTGGCCAACTCACCAATCAGAGTTGCAAAATGAGAGCCAATCTAACAGAACCTTGCGATGCAGCATCTTTTCTGTTGTGAGAATCTGTTTGGGTTGAAGGGACTGATCTGCTAACAAGTCATCACAAGTGTAAAGCAGCAAACTAGTACGGTAATATGATACAAGTGCCCCCGAGAAAGGAGGTCCAATATTAAAAAACAAGGAGACCTGGACCAAATGCCTATTTGATGAGAAATGCAAGACACCACTATGGAATTGTCAGAGTGAAGCCTGACAATTTTCCCTTAATAAGCCCAGACCATGATGCATTGCCTTTTGAAGAGCAAGAAGGACTGTGTACAGAAGCCTTGTCATGGAACCAGAAGGAAGTCAGCTGAGCCTGACTGAGATACATGATGAAAATAATATATACCCAGACTGATGCCATATTGAATTGGAGCAAGAATAAATGTCTCATCTCTGAGAATGGAGCCTGCCTTGGTTGTTTCTGAAAGTAGAATCAGGGTGTGATGTTCTGACAGTTGATGAGATAGTACCAGCAGTAACCATTCAATAGATAGTGTAGTGCTCCTTGATCTATGATTAAGGTTACCACATGTCCAGAAATTCTCAGAGCCAAAATAACACAAACCCCGAAGGCATACAATAATCCCCAACGGTGCTGGCAGTGATCTAACTGAGCAGCAAAATGCTTGGATATAGACAGAATCTATTTTGGGTACCAATGTGCCGAGGGACTGATGTCACTGGTCAGAACCCTCGAATAGGAGTGGGTGGAACTATGATCCCCTGTAGGAGCCGATGAAATATGAGATGCCAACCACAATGGAAATTAATGTAGAAGCCTAAAACTAAACCAATGTGCATGCTAACAATGGTTCCAGCTCATCATCAATGAAGATGTTGATCCTGAGGATCTTCCAAAAATGACATGCTAAGACAAAATGTGTCACGTGGGTCACACTAGTAGAAATTCAGAATTTTTTAAAATATTGCCTTATAGAATTAAGAACTTAAAACTTGTATACTACTAAAATATGGATTATTAGCTAAGATTTTATGCTATCCTAATTGGTATAACAAACATATGTGTCATATGCAGAAAGGCTATCTGGGGGAATAGGGTTAAAGACTATGTTGATTACCATTGATTGGAACAACATTTAGTCAGTTAAGTTTGTTTTGTTAGAGCAAAGCAACATTGGGTTATAGGGAATCAAACCCCAGATTCCAGCAATGCTAATCCATAAACTCAACACTGTTTTACAGGGAGACTGAAAGCCAACAAACTAAAATAAGGCACAGGAAAATGCAAATCCAGAATGTTGAGGATCCCCCTCAATAGCACCCTCCCCGAGAAACACCACGGAAGGAAGATATATCTCCATCTCACTACAAATAAGATCCCTGACAGTCTCAACTGAGATTCGACCCCCCCCCTCCCCAATTGTTGTGCGATGCTAGATATCAGCGGGTGGGATAGGAGAGACTTGATTTGCCCTCATGCCAAAAATAATAATTTGGGAATTCATACTGTAAATCAGCTTGCCAATCAGAAAATAAGTTGTTGTTTTTTTCTTTTTACAAAAATCAAGTAGGTAACATTGTATCTCTGAATGATTAATTGTAGCACAGGGAAACTCGTTATTTTGTTGAGAAAAAGTGATAACATTATCTGAATGAGGAGCTTATATACAGTAACAGGATAGAGGGCACACTGACATAGGTGGAGAGTATCATGACACAAATATCGCCAAGAGCAATTATGTGGGGGGTATAAAAGACCAGAGTAAGCAAGAAAAAAATCAGAACTCTCAATCCGAATCCAGGAAGAGAGCTTGCTCATACAAAAACTGAGAGAATCCGTTTCTCGAGAGTTTTCAGGAGCTTCAATCCGAGGATTTTTGAATTGGTATTGGGTAGTGAACAATGCCACGAAAAAGTGAACGGGCTAGTAGTCATACTGAGAGAGGAGGGAAGGACGTGGACGACCCTCGACGATGGGTGAATGGGTCGGCCACTACTGGCCCTGTTAGCGTGTCGCACGACATGGAATTTGATAGAGACTGTGCC
>NW_013666848.1:8706-9587 GCF_000517525.1 Limulus polyphemus | reverse complement strand
GTGGAAACAAATCCTCAGCATAAGGAACCACAGAAACCTCGATCTTCTGACAAAAGTAACGAATAACACCTCTCAACAGGTTAGTGCTTCAAACAGTAGTCGTATGTCACCTCAACAAATAGTTACTTTTGTAGCCAAAATAATTTTGATTGCTCAGGACCAGTCCTTTTGGCAAAAAAACTGCAGAAAAACGAGGATATCTTTCATAACCGAATTGGCAAGTACCATTTTTGGTTATGATATTAATCCCAACTCAATTTATGAACTGTACCAAGTAAGTGCCCCTACAAATAAACAATAGGCCCTTTACAGATATTACAGTGGAATGCCAAGGGCATTAAGGCTCATGCTCCATTCCTTATATGATACATTGAAACTCACTGCATAAATCCCGATATTATCTGTATTCAGGAATCATTTCTCAAACCCCATATTAAATTCTGCATACACGGGTATAAACCTGTACAAAAAGATCGAGAACACTCAGCAAAGGGAGGTGTACTAACCCTTGTCAAGAATCACTTGCTCTTTACTATCGTTACTTGCCCAGAAAATATAGAAGCTGTTGGGATTCAGTGTCAGACTTCTATCGGAAGCGTCACGATACTTAACATTTATAACCCTGGTGTTGCCATTGATCCGGTTGAGTATCGAGAGTTTTCTTCCTAATAGTATACTTTGTGGAGATTTCAATGCTCAAAACCCGTTATGGGGTGGAACAAAAACTGACTATCGAGGTCAGATTCTCGGTTATCTAGTTATGGAATCTGATAAATAACTTCTAAACGACGGACGTGGGACATGTCTGGTTCGGCATAATCTCTCTCCTCTAGATCTCACTATTAAAGACAGTAAACTTGCTAGTCTTGCTACCTGGGATG
>NW_013666848.1:6618-7706 GCF_000517525.1 Limulus polyphemus | reverse complement strand
ACGATATGGTCTGGAAAGAAGGTTTGTTATATAAACTCAACAGTTATGGTTTTGATGGCCAACTATTTAACTGGATTAAAGACTTTCTTTCAAGCCGAACCTTTAAGGTCAGAGTCAATGGAGCTGTCTCTGGGGAAAGAGTCTTTGAAAATGGCACTCCCCAGGATAGTGTTATTAGCCCTATTCTATTCCTTCTAATGATTAATGATTTAAGTGCTTCCTTCATTAATAATGGTATGAATTATAGTATTTTTGCTGATGATCTAGCCCTCTGGAAAACTGGTCGTAATATTAATCACATTCAGACCTGTCTTCAAACAAATCTGGACAATTTAGCCGATTGGTTTTTTAAATGGGGCTTTACGGTTTCAGCCCTAAAGTCTGCAGTTCTACCATTTTCTCATTCTTCAAGCACTGTGAAATTAAGTCTTAATAACCAGCAACTAGTCTCTGTCACTCACCACAAATTTCTTGGAGTTAGCTTTGATTCCAGATTAAATTGGACGCGTCATATCACCTATGTCTCGCACAAATGTGCTAAGCGGATCAATCTGCTTAAATGTGTGTCTGGCACACGATGGGGAGCGTCCAATAAGGATTTAATACTTACGTACAAAACCTTAATAAGATCCGTCATTGATTATGGCTGTATTATTTACGACTCAGCGAATCGCTCAGTCCTTAAACAACTGGACGTTATTCAGAATCGTTGTCTGCGATTATGTTGTGGAGCATTGAAACACACTCATATATCAGCTATGGAAGTGGACTGTGGTGTCCTACCCCTTGTCCTGCAGAGACGGAAGATCCAACTCAAATTTATAGCAAGATCTTTGTATTACGATTATCCCGTCCATTTCATTCAAAAGAACTGGCAAGATTATTACAGAACCTTTCCCCAAAATAACTCACCACTGTCGATAAAAACTGAAGACTTCTTCTCGTCCGTGAACCTTCAAAATGTAGCAAAATACAAATATTTTCACTTTCTTCCTTGGGAGATTCCAACCCCTGATGTCGACGTCAGTCTTCATCATGCTGGTAATAAACGGGAGCAAAGTTATTCGCTTTTGTCCTTGGCCAAGGAG
>NW_013666848.1:5051-5647 GCF_000517525.1 Limulus polyphemus | reverse complement strand
TAGCATGTCATCATCCCTATTTTATCCATCACCCATCGAAAATGTAGGAAATTAAATGTCAAATACTCTCTATAAAATTGTCATTGATCAAACAAACCATAATTTTTATAGCCTTCAATTTTGTTTGTTTACAGAGCTATCAAATAGAAAATTAGACCCCTCCTGCCACACCCACCTGTCACATCCTCTCTTTCACAATTCGTTGATAGTTCTCTCTTACTTTTCATTATACATTATCTTAAACCAATAGCAAGTCAAGATTTTCATCTATCAAATGATGTGTTGTATAATGTTGTGTTCTGAACAGATAATCGTCAATTTCACTCAGAGTACCAACATCATTCTCGTGGGATAGTTAACGATTAGCTTGGATGAATTTGTAACGGCTCTTGTCGCATAGTTAGAAAGTTGGGAAAATTTTGAGAGGTAAATGAATTTGTCTACTTTTTGCATGTTATTAATCTATATTCTTTGGTGCATTATTTGATTAAATAAAAATTGTTAAGTGCTTTACTATATTTACTATAAAAAATCAGACTTAACTCTCCTCAACAATTGAGAGCAAGAAAAAAGGAAGTTTGGGTAAGTACTTTATT